>NW_027468859.1:492500-510000 GCF_046254945.1 Alosa pseudoharengus
TCGTTTGTCCACTAGATGGCGCATCGTTGCAGTGAGACGTAATTTTGTTGGAAGTTAAAAGTGGGTTGGAAAAACAATGGACGCTTCCTACAAGGACTGTTTACCGCAGAGAACGTCTAATAAGGATAGGACATGTTCACATGAAATGTAATTCCCATTTCTTCTTGAAGCCGAAATAAATCTGAGGATGTTTATCGGACATGCTTGGTTTTTACTGCAGGTATGTTAATCTTATAATATCAATAAGGACCTAGGTAATGTTACCGTTAGCGTTGGTTGAGTGATGGAGGCCAATTTGATTGATTGCATTTGTAGAAAACTATAAATGCGGTTATACCAAGCAAATTGATAGCAGCACTGTAGTTGTATCTTTCAACTGTCATTTGTTGCACGTGCTACAAAAATCAATCTGTGCAATGGAAGATTTACCAACGTTACACCGGTCTGATACAGTTTTGCCTATACATGCGTGAGACTGAGACGCCTGTTTATTTTGTTTTAAGTGCGTGCAGGGTGTGTGAGAGGGGAATCGATGTGCTTTGATTCCAGCTTGGTAGCTGTAGTCTGTGAAATTAAAAAGCACGTGTGTGTGAAGTATCCAAACAATGACACCTTAATTTCATTATTTCTGCTTTAGCAACACACCTTAAGCTAGCCTACTGTGTAGTGGGTCCCATTTAGAAGTGGCTACTTCATTCGCGCTTTCCTTAACTCAAACTTTTCACCACGATATGGCAGTTTATGTCCGCTTGATACTGTAAGGCGTAAGCCATTGGTTTCCAAAGGAGATTTTATTTGTGTCGCCAGCATAGCCTATTGACAATTTATGTTGTAAATAGGCCTACCTTATAAGCCTACCGGTAGCTTAGGGAAGCTACCAGCTTTCTATTAGTATCTAGTTTGTTAGTTACAGTTTTGTCATAACTCCCTGATGCATTTTTGCATTTAGAATAGCCAGAGCGTGGATATCTCAATCGGAAAATTAAACAATATCGGGTGCCTATGGACTAGGCTGTGTGAACCCAGCCTGATCTGCCCGCTATTTATTTTTTGATTTCTTAAAAGATTGAGCTTGGTCTGGTGAAAGCCAGACTAGCCATGGACCTCAGTTACACAATGCAAGGGAACATGAATCAGCCTATATTTGCACGAACAATAACGGACAACAGCTCTTCAACTTTGGCCCGTTAAAATGTGTATGAACAGTCTAGCGACGCATTTCATCAAGGCCCATTTGGACATGTCAGTTATTTGCACCACTGGTTAGATGTAAAACAGCATTTCGTTTCAGACTACTGTTACTTAATTTGTGCATTAACAATAACGTTTCAGACTACTGTTACTTAATTTGTGCATTGACAATAAAGTATTACATGAACTAAAGATGACTTAAATCTTATGTAGAAGAAGAAACATTCACAAAAAATCCATCCATCCAAAAATGACCTTTGTTTTTGATAGCTGTTGAAAACGGCATGGAACTGACAGAGATGTTTTTGTTTATTTATAAATAAATAAATAAATAAATAAATAAAATTATGCTGATACCTTTTGCTTTTTCCAAATACAATGTAGCCTACAGGTGTAAGTGACCTTTCATCAATCCAGTTGCAATGGATGAACTGTGATGAACTGCCCTACTTGTGATTGTTTAGAGATTTTAACAATTATAGGTTTTATAACAATGCTACATCTTCTTTGGCTATTCTACAATCTATTTACCTTTTCAGCACCGGTAGGCTACTTTCTGTGCAGCTGCACACACACACTCAGGCATGCCAAACAAGCATACACAAAAGTTTCAAGAGTGGGGGATGGAGTAAAATATGTAGACAAATTGAAGTGTGATTTATTTTCGCGGAACGGATGTACAGGACTGAGCAATGCATGGTGCCATGGTGCAATGCAAAGATACTGCTGTCAGAGCCGTTTATTTATCTCTATGGCTCTGCTGCCGGTGAGAGTCTGTAGGTCAGCATAGTCCATATTAAGACGTTAAGACTGCTCCTCTAAACAATTCCCAATCTAGCTTAGTCTGTAGGCCTAACGGTTGATTATTAAATGGGGTGATATTTAATTAATGAATTAATAAGTGAATATGAAAACTGACATTTTTTTATGGTCTTGGTCTCGACTCGGTCTCGACTCCTAAAGGACTCGGTCTCGACTCGGACTTGCTTCCTCAAAGACTCGGTCTTGACTCGGACTCGACTGTATTTGAAAACCAACAGACTCGGTCTCGACTCGGTCTCGACCCTTCAAAGACTCGGTCTTGACTCGGACTCGGCATAGGCGGTCTCGTCCCCATCACTACGAGTTACAAATTCTAAATCTGCCTTGATAATTATTCTACCTTGTCTTTAATTACTTTTTTTACTACTTTTGCCTTTGTTTTTGCTTACTAATTATTCTTTATTTTTAAATGATTTTACCTTGTGTTTTATGTTTTTGTTTTTATTATGATCTTTACCTTTTAACTATTCTTTGACTATATTGCCCTTCTATGCTTTTATTTGTTATTATTGTTTTGTTTTGTTTATGTAAAGCACATTGAATGACCTCTGTGTATGAAATGCGCTATTTAAATAAACTTGACTTGACTTGTGAGTGTGTGTGTGTGTGTGTGTGTGTGTGTGTGTGTGTGTGTGTGTGTGTGTGTGAGAGAGAGTGTGTATTTGTGTGTGTGAGTGCGTATTTGTGTGTGTGTGTGTGTGTGAGTGTGTATTTGTGTGTGTGTCTATGAATGTTTGTGTGATGTGTGTGTGTTTCAGGAGAGCTTGAGACTGGCAGGTGTCATGGTGACAGAACATCAGCAGTACCTTGAAGCAGTGAGAGAGCTGTCTGATTGGCTGCTGGCAGGAGGGGAGGAGCTTCAGCGCTGGTCTGATTTATCAGGAGACTCCGCCTCCTTAGAGAAGAGGCTGGAAGAAGTGCGGGTAAGGAAGTGTTTCCAACTGTAACTAGAAAAGCATTTCCTGAAGGAAATACAGTGCATGAAAATGCAAAAATATGATGCGTTCATATGGTTAAATTATTTGCTTGGTAGATAAGGTTTAATATAGTTGGAATGACTGAACAGTTAAATAGGTTGATAATTGAAATGGTTAAATTATTTAGGCAGATAGTTGACAATAACTAACAGTTGGAATGGCTCCAATGTTTGCTAGTAGTTATGCTAACTATGTTAACAAATTTAATAATGTTAACCAAGTTACTATGCTAAGTAGCATGCTAACAATGTTAAAATGTTAACTATGCTAACCATATGACTTAGCTAACCTAGCTAATCATTTTTATTAGTTATGCTAACTATGCTAACTAGCATGCTAACATGCTAATTATATTAACCATGTGACTTAGCTAACTTCACTAATCATTTTTAGCAATTATGCTAACTATGCTAACTAGCATGCTAGCATGCTAACTATGCTAACCATGTGACTTAGCTATCTTAGCTAATCATTTTTAGCAGTTTTGTAAAAAATGCTAACTAGCATGCTAACATGCTAGCATGCTAACTATGTTAACCATGTTACTTAGCTAACTTAGCTAATCATTTTTAGCAGTTTTATAAAAAATTCTAACTAGCATGCTAGCATGCTAACTATGCTAACCATGTGACTTAGCTAACTTAGCTAATCATTTTTAGCAGTTTTGCTTAAAATGCTAACTAGCATGCTAACATGCTAGCATGCTAACTATGTTAACCATGTTACTTAGCTAACTTAGCTAATCATTTTTAGCAGTTTTGCAAAAAATGCTAATTAGCATGTTAGCATGCTAACTATGTTAACCATGTTACTTAGCTAACTTAGCTAATCATTTTTAGCAGTTTTGTAAAAAATGCTAACTAGCATGCTAACATGCTAGCATGCTAACTATGCTAACCATGTGACTTAGCTAACTTAGCTAATCATTTTTAGCAGTTTTGCTAAAAATGCTAACTAGCATGCTAACATGCTAGCATGCTAACTATGCTAACCAAGTTACTTAGCTAACTTAGCTAACTAGCTACAGTGGGTAGGAGTCATAGTTGATGACAAGTAACAGTTACAATGGCTGAATAGTTAAAAAGTTCAGTAGTTTAAAGGGTTAAATTGTTTAACAGTGAAATATTGTAGTGAGGACTTTTATTTTGAAACAGTTTTTGGCAGAGGAAGCAGTTGAACAGGATGTGTAGTCTTAATAGGGCCAGTTTGTATGCTTAAAGCCTGAGACTGGCAGTTGAAACCATAGATATATATAGAACACTAGATGTCTCGTCCGCGTCGCTGGCCAACGGAGTCGAACGTCCGCACACGGCGGCCATCTTGCTACAGGCAGCTCACTCCCCATAACATTGTGTTGGTAGGGGTAAGTGTACTTTTTAAATAACCGTAACTTGCTCAATTTTCAACCATTTTTTAAACGGATTGGTTCGTTATAAATGTCAGAGATGTAGTTATGACACTGTATACTTATGAATAATCATGTTATGTCCTAAAAAAAATAGAATAATGTTCTAAAATATGTAGATTACAATATTCACAAAATAAGGCTGCATGTTGAAATCCCCACCCTGTACACCATGCATTTATAACACTGCATACTTATGAATAATTGAGGCCTTGAGACAAATAACCATACATGTCCATATTTCCAATTTTGAATGAATATATTTTTAGTGGAGGCTAAACATAAGTGAAGTTTTACCCACCTCTGAAATTTCAGAAATAGTTTACCCACCTCTCAATAAATCTAATGCACCTCGTAATATAGCATAATCACAAAATGCACTGTATGAAGTACCACTAGTATTAGTATTGGTGTAAACATTAAACAGTAACCTTCAGCATCAACTCTGTTCTGAATGTCTTTTTTAAACAAGCGCATTACACAGTCAACCTTACTGCGATCACAGAATTAATAGTTTACCCACCTCTTATTTTACCACTAGACCCCTATTTACATGAAATGGTAGTAAACCAGTCTGAAACACATTGTTTACAAATATTTACTTCATTAGATATTATAAAGGTACTTTTCAAATATTTTTGAAGATTTCCTAAAATCAGAATGTTTGAACAAAGGTGTTACAGAAGCATGATGATCCTTTAAAAAATATGGTTCTCATCCAGCTGGGCCCACAGCCAGTTCAGCCTCAGCAGCCATCGGAGTTCAGGTGACGCATCATCTCCACAAGCTCAGTGGAAATTAAACAATTCTTCTTTTTATGCCAGAGTGAGTGTATGTTTGCGAGAGTGTTAGACACAGATAGAGACATAGGCGCACACAGAAGCACACCCTTCAAATGACAAGCTAATTTTCAACAAAAACTCTCAACCATACACATCAATTCACAAACATAGATTTCAATTAAATTTTACTCAGAGGGCGCCAAAACATTACACATGTACGACGGAGTATTAGGGCCACACATGAAGAAAAAAAATATTTTTGCCATGGCGAGATTCTCATGTCTGAGTCCAGTGTAGGAGATAAATTGTCCATAGGGATTAGGAATTGTCAAGTAGAGCCAGGTTGTGGGTCGCTAGGCTGTGCGGGCCAGGAAGTCCGGGCAAGGGGACAGCAACAAGAGATGGTAGGGTAGTTGTAGGGATGGGATTTCAGGTGCGATGAGAGTCAGTGGGACATCAAATACAAGGATGGCTGAGGACTGGTAAAGGTTGACCTCACAAGTGAGGTAAGAGGGGAAGAAAGAGAAATAGAGTGGATTAGTATTACTATAAGTCATGATGGTTAGTATTAATAAGTACACTACACAAACACAAGACAGGACCTGTTTAGTTGAGAAGCTCGCTCACCACGGCAAGGTACAGATCTTTGAGCGAGAAGACGAGACAAGACAAGAGACAATATTATTAGCTTATTTCTTTTGCAAACATTTAGGTAAACATGGAACTGACAAAGACAAACATCACAAAGACATGCACACAAAAACATTAATAATTAAGAACACATACTTACACTTAAGATACTAATTCACAATAGCTTTGTAAAGGCCAAAGCACAATGAACAACTACAAGATTATCATAGTCAAACATTCCTCTTAGTAACATTTTTTTTTGTGTGTTTTTGGCAAAGTTTTGTTAAACACGAAGCAGACAAAGACACAAATATCACAGACATGAAGCTGACAAAAAACGTACAAACTCCACGGGTACATGCACACAAAACATTAGTTATTAAGAGCACATAGAAACATACAGTAGATTACTCCCAAACAACACGAACACTATAGAGGATCACATATTACAGAACAAAGTCTAATAAAACTATCTACATATTCATTCCAAAACAACAACTATACTACCACCATCCACGGCATCACCATTACACAACTAATAACCTTATTACATACATACCATACCTTGCTGACGATTTCTCCAAAACACTGTAGAGGATCACACTAAATTCACAATAACTAATTACAGAACAAAGTCTAATAAAACTATCCAAGATGCATACAAACCATTCCATACAACATGGGTGGGGGTGAGGGGCGCTGAAACCCAGTGTCCAGCCTCACGGGAAGACCCAACAGAAACTCACATTGGGCTAATGCCCTTTGAAAAGGACTGTTTTGTTGAGTTTCTGTCGCATGTTGTTGCTCTGTAAGCTAAGTGTAGTCATCTTAGCGATGTGGTGCAGCCTTAGCTTAAAAAACAAGGACACAACTAATGTCAACAGCCTATGGTGGTGGCTGTCTATGCCATACTGAGTGTCCCTAATGTGCTCCCCGAGCTCAAACACATCCTCCGACCCAATCCTCTTCCGTACAATGTACGTGATCTCCAGCAGTTGGATAGGCCGTGATCGTCTGCAACTGTCTGAGGCCTGGCGAATTACCCACTCTGCTGCCCTGACGACCCTAACTATTCCCCCTGATGGAATCACCAGGCCTCCATTGTTTCTTAGACACAGCAGGTGATAGCTCTGGTCCTTGATGGCAGATGCAGCGTCGGTCACCAGGCTGGCACGGCAGACATCACATGACAGCTTCTTCAGAGCCCGTCGCACAACAAATCCTAAAATAATAATAATCATCAATAATCTTATAATAATAATAATCATCAATAATCTATAAATGAATAAGCATGAATATAAATGAAGACATTTCTCTTTTTATGACTATCGTCATCGTTGTTTTCCCACGGATTTGACTATTGGCACTATTGGTTACAGGCAAAATCAACTTTCAGTCAGCCTTTACCTGAAATGTACACAAGAGCATTGTCCACAAGACCATTGAAGCGGACGGGAAGATAACTGTGATCATGGACTAGGGCCGGAATGTCTGCAAACGGAGAGGGAAGATCTTCTCCTCCTGCTGCAGAGGACACATCTACAGCTGACAGGCTTGTAGAGATGTCGATGGTGGCTGACTCTGTGTCATCCTGTGCTGTAACATTGCCTCTGCTACTCACAACTCCACACCGGGCCATCAGCTTCCTAAATATATACTTAAACTGTCTGGCATTGGGGTTGTTATTCCAGCCGCCTTAAAAAAACACAAGATTATCAAACAATTCAGACTGTATCAGTGGTGATGAATTCTGCAAACAGGTCAAATAGAGAAATTTTTTTTAGATACTCAGTTTGTCAGTTTGTGACACTTGCATGAAATGTGTATGTCTTCAGAAAACACAAACAAATATATATATATACATACATACACAGTATATACAGTATAGGGGATATATATATATATATACACATAGACATACATATATATATATACACACACACACACACCCATACACATATAAATGGGCCGACAACCATAAAAGCATTTGGTAAATATAAATTATGAACCCTACCAGATGCTCTGATGGAGTTAAAGAGAAGCTCCAAGTGATCCTGGCTGAATCTGTAGGTCAGGACATAACGCTGGCCTTCAAGTAACACAGGGACCATCGACATCAACGTGTCAATGTTGATGACGAAGCCCAGGACAGAGAGGAACCTTCAAAAGCAAATATTGTATTACTATGATGATTCTGCCAAAACAGGACACAAGAAAGCAGGGATGCAAACTAACAGTATAGGATGAAAATAGTGAATGCTCCCAGAGCAGCACTCACTTCTCAGGGCAGACACAAATTCACCTTTAAAACAATTTTAAACCTTCTTGAATTAATTCATAACATAACATGCAGACCATGCAATACATACCATTTTGACACAGGCATCTGGGGAGAAAAAAAACTGAATACAAGAATTGGAACACAGACAAAGCTGCAGACAGCAAACACATTGGAGCAAGATAGTATCATATGAATAATATATAATACGTACCACTTTATGAACTTGACGCAGACTGAAAAGAGCATCTAATGAACTCGATGCAGAAAGGACAGAACATCTCACAGGAAAGAGCATCTTATGAACTCAATGCAGACATGAGGACAGAGCATCTGAACTTGATGCAGAAGATAGTAGATAAACAAGAGAACAGAACTTATTTCATGGACTTGAGGGATGCACTGAAACCGGTAGAGTATTACCTTAGATAATTTAATTATCTAAGGTAATACTCTAATTTAATAATCTCTTAGATAATTTAATGATTTGTGAATTCACTACTTGTAATTAATTAATTTAATTAGGAATTAGGAATACTGGGTATTGGTGACTACAAATGGTGTCAGTGCATCACTAATTGAACAGTCACTATTTTAAAAGACCTCTTTGTTCGATGAAGGGGTTTGCCATCCTCCATCTTCAAAGAGAGCAAAAACTCCCTGGCTTTTACCAAGAACTCCCTGGTGCTTGCCCAATTCCTAGAACCAAGGGGGGCTTTGAACCCTTTGGCTCTGGGATTGCGACTGTTCAGGATGTCAAACAGCCTGTCTGTTATCTATAAACAAATATCTTAATTAACTGATAGCATGTAAATCATCACTATAACTTAGTGTCAACAGGTATCAGATAGTAAACACCCAAGTATGAGGCAAAGTTTCCATTTCCATCCCATTTCCTCTGTGGCGATGCGTTTTAAAATTAAATTGTTGCAGTGCTTTAAAACTGTAAATCTAGGAGGTGACAATAAGGGTGCTTTTGAGTAAAGTATGAGGTAGGTATAAACCGTTTTAATCAAGTTCTTGCATAGTGTTGAATTTGAGGAGGGTCATAATTATTTAATCATTCCCCATGCCAAAAAAATGAAAAAAAGAAAGGAAAAAGAAAACAGGATAATCCTGGAGAAATTCACATTTAACAACCACACCTGTTTTGTGGTAGCCAACCAACAGATGAACTACAAAGGGAGGGTGTGTGTTATAGGGTTAGGTCAATGATGCAAATCCCAAGCTGCATTACCTTGATAAATTCTGAAGTAGCCTCAGAATCTTTGAACTCTGCATAGCCCACGTCCTGCAAGGTGCGGAGCGCCACTGCTACAGAATTACTCAGAGTCTGAGCAGCCAGGGAGACCTTAAGTTTATAAGGAGAAATTAAGGGCACCGTAGTGCTACCTACAAACACCATCAAAAAAATATAAAAACACAATAAAGCCCTGGAGTCCATTTCTATTGTGACCCTCTATACATCAATCCTCATGCAAACATACCTTCATCTTCTGATTAGAAAAGTTCACATGCTTATCAGTGACTCGGTTGGCAGCATGTAGTCCACTTTTCTTTTGGACATTGTTCAGCTGAACTATGTAATTCCAATTGATACTGCCAGTTACACTTCTGATTGGGCTGTATGCCTGCAGAATCACATTTTTTTCTCACTCCATACATCAACTGTAAAGCACCATGTTCTACACAATTATGTAAACACAATCAACATGTATAAAAAGCAGAACAGTCAAGCACAGCAGATGAGTAATAATGAGCATGTACCTGCAACATATTGCGCGTCAGCTTCAACATGTGGCAGGCATCCATCATGACAAAAACCTTGTCATGGGTTACTGGATGTGGGAAATGGGTCTTCAGGGGCTCACAGGGGTCTGCTTTTAGATTGCACCCAAGTTGCGTGCACATACTTACATTTGATGCATGACCATCCATCGTCATGCATACCACCCTTATCTGCCGATGATGCAGCTCTTCTATTGCATGTTCAACTAAGACTCTCTGTGTTTCTGGTGTGAGGGACCTGGTCAAATAATAAGCGATTGGAGCTTTCCAATAACCCTGAAGCCCAACTACCATAAACACAAGCGCCTCGGAAGCTATGTCTGTCTCATTTAACCGATCCCCCATGTCCACATATCCTAACATTGTTTGGGTCTGAGGATCATGCTGAACGTGACTCTTGATGGACATGGCATCCAGCATCAGAGTGACACAGCCGTATTTGTCCTCATCTTCCTGACGCCGTCTTTCCAGCATGTCCAACATCATTTTGTTGAGACCAGCTCTGGCATCAAGAGAACTCAGCCACCTTGTATAATTAAAAAGTACACATTTAACCACGTAGCCATTTAAACCACTAACCCAAGCCATTCATGATAATATTATCTGTAGTGTTCAATGTAATTCAGTGTTAAATCAGACATCATGAAGAATACCTTTGCAATGAACTGGGATGTGGCAGGTGAATATGCAGAGTCTCTCGCAGATAGTGATAAGCCTTCGGACCATGCAGATGGAGCGTAAGGGCAAAATCTCTCTGGGCCTTAGTGTACTCTACGCCCTGCCTCGACAGGAGATGAACCGGAAGATCTGAAATTCAATTAGCAAAAATGATTCAGTAGGTCTCCTTTTAATAGTAACTAGGAAAGCAACAAAGAATATAAAATACACAAAAAATTCAATGTGATATTTATATTTTACCTGAGTAGCATTCAAGCTTGTCCTTCAGCTCTTCGTTAATAAGATTTCTCTCCTTCAGTTCCTCCAGGAGAGCCTGCATGTTGTTCTTGGCCCTCTTTTCTCTCCTCAAGGCATTGCTCTTCTCCCGCTGCAGTACCCTCACTCTTGCTGAGGCTTCTGCAAGTTTGGCCTTTATAGCCTTTGGGGAAGCAGGCAATGAATATGTGTGGTCAGTGGCTTGCCGCTTGCGCTGCCCCTTGAACCTCAATGTCCTCTCTTCAGAGGCTCCCTGTTTTGGCAAAATATACAAATATATAAATAATAGCACCACCGAAATTAATAACTTACTTTTTCAACAATTCAATCTTCACTTCTCAAGTAATATTTGGCTTTTAGACTACTAACACAGTCATAGACCTTTCTGGGTTTCAACAAGATAAAGGATTTAATATAACAAGCCTTATGATGCTCTCATTAGTTTGTGACGTTCGACATGCAAATACTCACAACATCAGGCATTAGGTCCATCGGATTCGCTCTTCTAGAAGTGGCTGTGCTTCTAGATGATTCCGACTAGAATAAACATAAGTAAAGACGTTTTGGAGTGTCTAAAATGTGCTGAAATAAACAACACATTACAACTTGCAGAAACAAAAAACTAAAGTGTAACATTTTATCACATATTTTTTATTGATATATCAATCTTATACACCTTAAATTATTGTTGGTCAAATATACACATACCCTTTGTAGATGAGCAGGGAAGTTAAAAATAGTTGGCACAACACCATTTTTAAGTCGGACAGTCTGCCCCGTCCTGTCGAAGTCGTCAGTCCGAAAGTGGTCACTGCAGAGCAGTGTTCTGTCAGTAGCGACAAAACCATCCCTCCGTAGGGCAACTTCCCACTTCCTTTTCCTTTCTCCGTTTGTGGGAAACCTTAAAAAAGTGAGAAATGTACCCAGATCAGGGAGGGATTGAAATTAGCACTAGCCACCAGCCAAATGCTGGTTAAAAATAATAGTGACTGATAGATTTCAAATAAGACACAAAAAAATACCATTGGTTTACTATTGAGTGGCTGGTGGATTTAATCAAGCGGCTGGAAAAAGTGCATATTTTGAAAAGTTTCCACCCCTGACCCAGATATATAAGTTATTGTCAACATTTTCGGGGTAATTGTATGTTCAAGGTGAAAGACAGGTATTTGGCAGACGCAAAAGTGACATGGACCCGCAGTGGGGTAGGCTATTCCTAGGCCTATGTCTTTTAATGACAAACTTGGGTAAATTGACTCTGAATAAGTTGTTTCTCCCAGTAGAAGAGCTGGATACAGGGAACATGGTTGTGTGTATTTTAATATTCATAGTTGGCTTAACAGTAATAGAATATTCTGATACATGACATTAAGTGATGACATCCAATATCAAATCTGGGAACATAACTAATCCATAATGTTTGACAGCATAGACAAAAATGGGTTTGATACAAGTTTTAATAAGTTAAATGTAGTTCAGTTGACAGAAAAATTCCATTAACATTTTCAGTTCAGTACCATCAAAAATAAAGTTTGATGAACAGACATCGGTGTGACATAAGTAAAGGAAATGGTGTAACTGGGTTCAATAACAACAGCATCGGTTAGAAAAATTCCATAAACATTGTAAAGTGCAAGTGTGTAGGTTTGTTTCTGATCCATAGAAAAACAGGCATTGGTTTGGCATAGTAAGTGTAACAGTTCATCAATTCAACACAAAAAGGTGACTTGTCACTTGTACAGTACAGTGTCAATGGGTTCATCAACAGCATCTGTTATTTACAGTTCACAGAAAGGTTCCAGCCCCAATGAAGAGATTAAATAAAGAGTAATTAAGAAACATTTTAGAAACTGCTAAGATCAGCCCCGTTCATTGCAATCAGTAAAGAATCAGGGAGTGTCTTCACAGGCTCAGTGAGACAGAAGTTACCGTCATGCAGTTGGTTCTATGATTTCGACAACTGGTGCATGTCATTTTGTATGTTCCCACCTTGCTAAAATTGCTTGAGTACACTTTGGCTGAGAACAAAAGTCACATCAATTGTTACAATACTCTGTCTACACAAACAATGTTCTCAATGCTTGAGTTCATGTGTAGAGATACAGAAGCATAAGGCTAATTTCTGAAAGCATTGCATACATACTGGAGTTCTACTTTAGTGGAAGAGAAATTCAAAACAGCAGAGGATCTTCAATGTTTTGCATTCTCATTACACTTTTATTCAGCCAAAACATATGATTATGTCCATGAAAGCTTCAGTCTACCATTACCTACCCCTGACACAATGAGAATGTCTTATAGCAACCCCTCTAGTCCAGGTTTCACCAAACCTACATTTTCCGCTCTTAAATCTTATGTCCAAGATCAAAAAAAGAAGGCAATCCTACAATATGTGCTCTGATGATAGATGAGATGGACATATCTTATCTTGACGAATACATGTATGTAGAGGGAAAATTTCATGGGGATGTGGATCTAGGCGATGATGTGGTGTGTGATGAACATGAAGCCAGGGCTGCTATGGTGCTCATGGTGGTGTCTCTAAACCAGAGCTGGGCGATTCCGGTTGCCTACTTCTTGATCAATCATTTAGCCAGTCAGTAAATAGCAAATATAATCAGAGTGTCTTCACAGGCTCAGTGAGACAGATTACTGTGACTGCCCTGTCATGCAGTTGGCTCTATGATTTGGACATGCTTCAAGCTCTAGGTGCCAGTCTGGACATAAAGGCCATGAGGCCTTACTTCCCTCATCCAGCTGATCCTTCGCAACTGGTGTTTCATTTTTGGATGTTCCCATCTTACTGAAATTGGTTGGGCACACTTTGGCTGAGAAAAAAGTGCTACAGACAGCAGGTGGGCAAATAAGATGGCAGTACATAGTGAAACTGGGTAGACTCCATAAAAGAGGACTGAGTCATCCAGACAATGGGAAAATGGGACACAGAGTGGCAAATGCAGTGATGAAGGTGGAGCTCATAAATCAAATCAAATATTCAGTCACAGTGTAGCAGATGACCTGCAGTACTGCAATGAAGAGCTGCACCTTCCTCAGTTCCAGGGGTGTGAGGACGAGAGACCGTTTAGTTCATTTGTGGTTGTCCTTGAGCAAGGTAGTTGTTCTGGGGAGATATAAAATAAATAAATAAATAAATAAATGAAAAGGGATTTGAGAGGTATCGTATTCTTGTTAGGAGGAAAAATTACATGTGAATAGCCTAATACAGTGTTGGGCAAGCTACTTTGAAATTGTAGTGAGCTAAACTATCAGTTACTCTGCCATGAATAAAACACTACACAAAACTACCACCCAGTCAAATGTATTAGTAACACAAACACAGCAGTAGGCTAGTTCACTACATAGAATATACAGTGCTGTGCATAAGTTAAGACATTTATTTATATAATAACATTTGTCCTATTTTTTAAATTAAGACAAAAGGCAAAATATGTTTTGTATTCCTGTGTTGGTGCTGTGCAAGTCGAATTGAGTTCCTGTCACTTTAATGCCGTGACGGCTTGCTTGATTCTCACGGTTTTAAGCTAACTTAGTAGCGTTGTTGTGCATGGTGCATAAGAATATGTGGATGAAATTAATTATGTTTCCCATGTCATTTGGTAAAATAAATGCTCAAAAACTCGAAGAAAATCTATCTTGGATTATAGCAGATAAGTGTCTTGTATCATATCTATAATTTTGGTGAGCTCTACAGGAATTACAAACTCTCAGATGTAAATGGTTGCATATCCTATTACTCAAATTCAATTAAACCCACCAATATAGTTTCACAGCCTAGGTATGTTAGCAACACGGCTTGAAAGCATTACCTGTATCACAAACAAAAACGAAACAATGCGTGGAATTTATCTGGGAATAGGCTACTGAAGGTAGGGGCGAGCTATCACGCTGGCGTGTTTCATTTGGTTCCTTGGTTAACATAATATAGGCTAGGTTTTTTTTGCTAATAAACTTAAACATAAACACAAACAGGCGTGATCTCCTGTGGAATCCTGACTGCGCCTTCAACGTTAGCCTACTATTATTTGTTGACATCAAACCTGAACGAACGGCAGCTGTTCCTGAGTGTTCACTTGCGTCTTTTTTTTTTTTAATTAGGCAACTTTTTTTTGCAGTGGTGCTTGATTTCCAGGAGCGGCGCTGCGCCGCTGATGAATACATTGTAGGGAAAACACTGAATACCACTTGTATAAAATTCGCTGGCCAATGTTACACTAGTAATATTTGATTTATATCTACAATAGCATTCTTGTGTCAGTTGTAATCTAAGTCAGTGTTATGGAATATGACTTATCAAGTCTTAGTTTAGCCGGGTGAACACTGAGAAAACATAGCCTAGCTAGCTGGCTATGATTTTCATACAGTAATATCAAAGATTGCTCCTTCTCAACTCTGGTAATATTCTATTGCCAAAATACAACCAATAGTATGGTAATGTTAAATCTTACTTGTGAAAAGTAATCGCCCGAGCCCTGTTTGCGATGGTCCGCCGATTTGAGCAGGAATATGCTGCACAGTGCTCTGCCATCTGGTGTCTTCTGCTATTTTGCAAGGAGGAGTATGACCGGTCCAAGATGGTGGCCGCATTTCTTGTTTCCAGTAGCCAATGCGGCATATATATGGTTGTTCTAGGCTTTCATTACAGTAGTTACATACTTCCAATGTTTCCCGCCGCAGTACTTTGTTGCAACTTTCAGCCTCTTCCTCTATCATTCGATTACCTCAGGCAGGCAGCCAGATCAAGAAAATGACGTCTCCGAAGAGACGCCACTTAATGTTTAGTTTGGAGGAGACGGGCTTTACACTGAATCGCAACCCAGTTTTCCGACTCCGATGTCAGTGACACTAACGTTAGTCTTATAGCCTTTATTCTACTGTCCGTAATAATATAGCGATCATATTCTCCATCGCTCACATGCGGGAAAAATTAAGACAGTAATTAAACAGTGGGCGAGCTGCTAGATATGTTAGCTAAATCCGCCCAACTTCCAATATCTCCTCAGTCGAGCTCATTTGGGTCATCTTTTTGTGTGAAGTAAAACAACAATATATTAATACTATTGTCATAACCCCGCTGTTCCTGTGTAACATAACCTGTATAGAACATACTTCCACTAACGTTAAGTAACTAACGATTATCCTAAAAATAAATCATAATAATGTGCTAATATCTTACCGGTGAAAGGTAATCCCACGGGTTCTCACTTCCAGACAACGTCGATTAGCGCATCCATAGGCTGCACAAAAGTCTGGCATCTTATGTCAGCAATTTCCTGTAGAAATCATGATGTAAGATGTTTTTAACAAACCAACCCGAAAATAAAAACCATGAGCAGCTTCAGTTATATTGAAAATAAAGACCAATTCTGCCTCTCCCATCAATGTAAAATGATTGTGTGCTAGCTAGCCTAGCCACGATACACAACTAAGCTGCACGATTAAGTCGTTTTTAGAAGAGAAAAACTGCGATTTTAACATCTTCAGGCATCCAGGATTATAACCACGCTAATAACGTTTTTAAGAAACCAAACTGTTTGTAAATCCATCAAAATGTCAGCGAGATAAGAGTATTTATGTTTGTGCAGATCACGGACCTTACCTCAGTTTGCCTCAGGTTCCACAGATTCTGACAGAAAGCTTGACTGTAGTAAGATGGCCGACCTCTGCGGACGTTCTGGACGCCGCCGTAAGACATCTAGTGTTCTATATATATCTATGGTTGAAACAGGTGGCCCGAACACCTGCCATAGGATTCTAATTGCTTAACGGCTCTATTGTGATGTCATCAGCCCATGTTAAGTCAATGGGGAAATTTTGATAGTTTTTAATTAATAGTTTAAAAAGTATAAAAGTTACAAAGTTGAAAAATACATTGCCCGGGTGTCCTAAGTAAGACCTACGTAACATAGTTTGAATGAAGTTTCTACGTTAAACGGTTGAAGCTACATTAAGTGTGTTAGAAGAAGAAGAAGAACTAGAAATGCAATTCCAAGGAATTACCAGTGCATGAAAATGCTAAAGTTGTGATGTAAAATATCATGTATAGTTAAAACAGATAATAAAGAGATGGTTACTACGGTGATGCTAGGATAGACATGGTGGTTGCATAGCTTAATAAAAGTTGATAGTTTAAAAGTAGACTGTTTAAAAGTTGAAGGTAAATAGTTTAAAAGTTGTTGACAGACTGGAAGTTGAATGAATATTGATATTCAAATAGTTTAATGGCTGTGCATAGGTAGATATTTGACGATAACTGAAAGTTGGAATGGCTCTAATGTTCGCTAGCAGTTATGCTAAGATTTTTAACTATGCTAACCATGCTACTTAGCTAATGTTTTATAGCAGTGCTAGCAATGCTAACCTGCTAACCATGCTACTTAGCTAACGTTTTCTAGCAGTTTAATGAATGTTGATATTCAAATAGTTTAATGGCTGTGCATAGGTAGATATTTGACGATATCTAAAAGTTTGAACGGCTCTAATGTTTGCTAGCAGTTATGCTAAGATTTTTAATTATTTTAACCATGCTACTTAGCTAATGTTTTATAGCAGTGCTAGCATGCTAACCATGTTACTTAGCTAACTTAACTAACATTTTCTAGCAGTTTTACTAAACATGCTAACTATGCTAACAATGTTAGCATGCTAACTATGTTAACCATGTTACTTAGCTAAC
>NW_027468859.1:520000-525000 GCF_046254945.1 Alosa pseudoharengus
TAGGTGTGTATGTAAGTGTGTGTGTGTATGTTAGCCTGTAGATAGGTGTGTATGTAAGTGTGTTATGCAGGTCAAACAAGCGTCTCTCTCATGTCTGTGTGTGTGTGTGTGTGTGTGTGTCTGTGTGTGTGTGTGTGTGTGTGTGTTTGACAGGACATTCTGGAGCTGCTTCATGCGTCCGAGCCCATGGCAGACCGGCTGAAGGAGCAGCTGGACGCTCTGGCTCGTTGTTCTGGTCCGGCAGACGTGCGGCCGCAGCTGGAGTGGGTCAGTGCCATCATCAAGCAGCACAACAGGTGACTACGCTACACTATGCTACACTACGCTCTTAACACTCACTCACATCAGGTGACTACGCTACACTACGCTCTTAACACTCACTCACATCAGGTGACTACGCTACGCTACGCTCTTAACACTCACTCACAACAGGTGACTACGCTACACTACGCTCTTAACACTCACTCACAACAGGTGACTACGCTACACTACGCTACGCTACGCTCTTAACACTCACTCACATCAGGTGACTACGCTACGCTACGCTCTTAACACTCACTCACAACAGGTGACTACACTACGCTACGCTACGCTCTTAACACTCACTCACAACAGGTGACTACGCTACGCTACACTACGCTACGCTACGCTCTTAACACTCACTCACAACAGGTCGCTACGCTACGCTACGCTCTTAACACTCACTCACAACAGGTGACAACGCTACGCTACGCTACACTACGCTCTTAACACTCACTCACAACAGGTGACTACGCTATGCTACGCTCTTAACACTCACTCACAACAGGTCGCTACGCTACGCTACACTCTTAACACTCACTCACATCAGGTGACTACGCTACACTACGCTACGCTCTTAACACTCACTCACAACAGGTGACTACGCTACGCTACACTCTTAACACTCACTCACAACAGGTGACTACACTACGCTACGCTACGCTCTTAACACTCACTCACAACAGGTGACTACGCTACGCTACGCTACGCTACGCTAGACTCTTAACACTCACTCACAACAGGTGACTACGCTACGCTACACTATGCTACGCTACGGTCTTAACACTCACTCACAACAGGTCACTATCTCTGCTAACGTAGCTGTGTGCTAACTCTGCTAACGTAGCTGTACTGTCTGTTGCCTGGTCAGCCTAAGTCTGCGTGCGTCCAGAGAGTGCCAGAGCAAGCAGAAGCTTCTGGACCAGCGGTTCCGCTCGGCTCTGAGGGACTTCCAGCAGTGGCTGGTGAACGCCCAAATCAGCACGGCCAGATGCTTCGACGCCCCGCTGAACGTACATGAGGCCACCACCAGTCTACAGAAAATAGAGGTGAGACACACACACACACACCTTTCTACAACACACACACACACACACACACGAGGTGAGACACACACACACACACACACACCTGTCTACAACACACACACACACACACACACACACACACACACATGTCCATAACACACACACACACACCTGTCAAACACACACACACACACACACACCTGTCCACAATACACACACACACACACACACATACAGTACACACACACACACACACACACACACACACACACACACACCTGTCCAGAACAAACACACACACACACACACACACACACACCTGTCCAGAACAAACACAGTGCTGTCATCTGAGTGCTCATCACACACACACACCCCACACACACACATGGCTCATGTCAGTAGCTAGGAGGGGCAGCTAGCTACTGACATCATGACCCAGTCTACAGCCAAAGCAGGTACTGACATCATTACACAGTCTACAGCCAAAGCAGCTACTGACATCATGACCCACTCTACAGTTATCAACAGCTACTGAGATCTATGGGCATCTGTGTCCCTCTTGTGTGGTGAGATCTATGGGCATCTGTGTCCCTCTTGCTGCTTTAACCTGCCTCCTCTCAGGACACCAGGAGGAGAGATAGATGGAGGACAAGCTGACAGAGAGAAAGAGAGAGAGAGAAAGAAAGATAGAGCGAAAAGATGAGAGAGAGAGGCTGAAAGAAAAAAGGAGAGGGAGAGAAAAGAGGGAGAGGCTGAATCAGAGGAAGAGAGAGGGGGTAGACTGTTCATGTTTTATTTACTGGGTAGGGCACTGGGTTAGAAGAGAAGGTGTGTGTGTGTGTGTGTGTGTGGCATTGTGAATGTGGAACAATGTTTCCGCTCCACTGCCCCCCCGCCACCCCGTATGGTGTCTGACCCCCCCAGTGTGTGTGTGTGTGTGTGTGTGTGTGTGTGTGCGTGTGCGTGTGCGTGTGTGTGTGTGTGTGTGTGATCGCTTGATTGCCTCTGCCCCTGCTGGAGCTGTTTTGCCGGCGGGGTAAAAAGGCAAAGCTCATCGTCTGGCCCCGCCCCCGCTGGAGGGCAAAGTGGACTAGCCTCCTCCTGCACACACACTCTGCTCCTGCACACACACTCTGGTTGGCGCTGGCTGGCAGCATCTGTGATCACCTGCTCAACCCACTAGAGAGGACAAGGGGGACATTGACAAAAACATAACAGCTAGCGAGCTAACAGCTAACACGTGACACTAGAGAGGTGCTTCAAGGGGGACATTGACAAAAACATAACAGCTAGCGAGCTAACAGCTAACAGCTAGTGAGCTAACAGCTAACACGTGACACTAGAGAGGTGCTTCAAGGGGGACATTGACAAAAACATAACAGCTAGCGAGCTAACAGCTAACACGTGACACTAGAGAGGTGCTTCAAGGGGGACATTGACAAAAACAAAAAATAACAGCTAGCGAGCTAACAGCTAACAGCTTTAGCTTTGGTCACGTGTTTCTCTGATTGAGTTGCTCTGACATCACCCAGCCTCACGATTCTTACTCAGTTATACACAGCAGAGCTGTCAGTTATCTCAGAAAAATCATCATTTTTAATATTTAGCCAAACT
Source organism: Alosa pseudoharengus (assembly GCF_046254945.1). Lineage (NCBI taxonomy): Eukaryota > Metazoa > Chordata > Actinopteri > Clupeiformes > Clupeidae > Alosa > Alosa pseudoharengus. Next base: position 522,943 of record NW_027468859.1, read on the forward strand.
AAAACCACTTCTCACAGGATTCCATCCCCAGAGAACAGCCTCTCATCATCAACTCTCTCTACACACACACACACACACACACACAGCCTCTCATCATCCACTCTATAAACCCACACACACACACACACACACACACACACAGCCTCTCATCATCAACTCTCTAAACACACACACACACACACACACACACACACACACACACACAGCCTCTCATCATCAATTCTATAAGCCTGGGGAAGCCCATTGAGGAGAGAAAGAGCCGATTCAGCTGAAGATCTGACTCTCCTCTTAAGGAGCATCTGTGAGCCCCGTCTTTGTTCTTAAGGAGCATCTGTGAGCCCCGTCTTTGTTCTTAAGGAGCATCTGTGAGCCCCGTCTTTGTTCTTGCAGGAGTTCCTGAATGAAGAGGAGCAGGTCCAGACCCGACTAAACGCTGTGCTCACGTGCGGAGAGCACCTGGGCCAGGTGCTGGGGGCCGATGAGACGCAGGCGGTCAGGGAGAAGGTGACCAAGGCCAGAGACGACTGGGAGAGCCTGATGACAGAACTACAGAGCAGAGAGACAGCCTTACAGGTGAGGCATGACCAACAGATAACAGAGAGGAGAGACAGCCTTACAGGTGAGACATGACCAACAGATAACAGAGAGGAGAGACAGCCTTAACAGGTGAGACATGACCAACAGATAACAGAGAGGAGAGACAGCCTTAACAGGTGAGACATGACCAACAGATAACAGAGAGAAGAGACAGCCTTACAGGTGAGACATGACCAACAGATAACAGAGCAGAGAGACAGCCTTACAGGTGAGGCATGACCAACAGATAACAGAGAGAAGAGACAGCCTTAACAGGTGAGACATGACCAACAGATAACAGAGAGGAGAGACAGCCTTACAGGTGAGGCATGACCAACAGATAACAGAGAGGAGAGACAGCCTTACAGGTGAGGCATGACCAACAGATAACAGAGAGGAGAGACAGCCTTACAGGTGAGGCATGACCAACAGATAACAGAGAGGAGAGACAGCCTTACAGGTGAGGCATGACCAACAGATAACAGAGAGGAGAGACAGCCTTACAGGTGAGACATCACCGATAGAGTAGAGAGCAGAGACAAGATTGAAGGTGAGACATGACCAACAGATAACAGAGAAAAGAGAATTAGGTTCATGAAATGTTATGCATGTCAAGTTGTTTGTTGCATACAGGATAGGGCATAGGTGCTACGTTCAATATAACATTTTAACTGGGCATTCAGTGGTATACAGTTTATGTGGATCTTCAGTGGTATTCAGTATAATGTGGATCTCTAGGTTACATATCTATACAGTATATGTGGATCTTTAGGTTACATATCTATACAGTATATGTAAGTATTTCTTGTGTGTGCCTATAGCATGACTTCTGTTTTATGTGTTTTATTGTGTGTGCCTATAGCATGACTTTTGTTTTATGTGTTGTGCAGACCCTCCAATCACAGATGGAGGATTTTGAGGCAAGACTTGAGCCTCTTCAACATTGGCTGAAAGACACTGAGATCACTGTGCAGGAGAGCACCGCCCGCCTTCATGACATCCCCGGCAAAAGACAGGAGCTCTGCAAACTACAGGTAAGCTTTTGCAGGTGTTAAGCTGGTGTTGATCGTTGCTATATAATGGCGGTGTTAAGTGTTGCTATAAAATGGCGATGTTGGGCGTTGTTGTATAATGGTGATATTGACCGTCGTTGTATAACAGCGTTGTTGAACATTGTTGTTGAACATTGTTGTATAATGGTGATATTGACCGTTGTTGAACATTGTTGTTTAACATTGTTGTATAATGGTGATATTGACCGTCATTGTATAAAGGCGTTGTTGAACATTGTTGTTGAACATTGTTGTATAATGGTGATATTGACCGTCGTTGAACATTGTTGTTGAACATTGTTGTATAATGGTGATATTGACCGTCATTGTATAAAGGCGTTGTTGAACATTGTTGTTGAACATTGTTGTATAATGGTGATATTGACCGTCGTTGAACATTGTTGTTGAACATTGTTGTATAATGGTGATA
>NW_027468859.1:530000-532500 GCF_046254945.1 Alosa pseudoharengus
CACACACTCACACACACACACATACACACACACACACACACACACACACACACACACACTCACACTCACACGTACACACACACTCACACACACACACATACACACACACACACACACACACACACACACACACACACACACACTCACACACACACACACACACACACGCATTCATGGGAGGATCCAGGGGAAAGTGGGAGTTAGCGTAAAAAGATGGGAGGGGAAGAGTAAAGAGCGCCTAATTATGTATTCCGCGGTATGTACAAAGACTGCTCCTGAAAGCGGACGTCTATTCTGCGCCTAAATACTTCCGCCTTGTAAAAGCAGGTGTTAATCCAAATTAAAGTTCAATGCTTCAATAAGAGAACCTTTCAAAGACAACAGAATCGCTATTTAGAGCACCAGTTTTGCAAGTCTTTGTAGGCTACTATCAAAAGCAACATTAACTTTCGTTGGCCTTTCGAATGTCTAACTTTCACTTTCACGTCATTCACTTAAACTTTCCTACTTGCTAGATTTGACCAATCTTCCATAGCCTACGTTCACAAGTAGTTTGAGTAGAACTACTGATCTTCATTATCTCCCTGCTCGTTGACATCTTATCATCTATGGTATTATTTCATGATCGCTAAACGTTTGATTCTTTTTAATGTTGTCCTCAGTTAACTTCATTCAACTGCGCTTGTAGGCTCTGCCATTCAGTTGTGGACGTTCGTAAATTGCGTTTATGGGCGGAGAGAGGCAGAGAAAGGCGCAGTTTACACCAAGGATTGAACGATTGATAAATACGACGGAAACTTGGGTCTGTCAGCGTTCGCAGTCTGCGGTTTGTACATGGCGCTGATAACGTTACGTTCGCAAATGTACGTACATCTGGCCCTGTGTGTTGAGTGTGTTTCACTAATTCACGGATTGGGATAAATGCAGAGACCAAATTTCCCTCACAGGATCAAAATAGTATACAGTATACTTATACATACTTAATACTATGTCACGTTAAACTGGCTTGCCATATCAACTCTATTCGCCCAATGTTGACATAGTCAGGATTTAGCAGCTACTAAAACGAGTAAATGAAACTTCTTTAACATGTCTTACTGACCAAGATAGAGCAATGCATTGGAAAAACATTGGGAAGGCCCGTTCATTTGAACATTGAGAAGGCCCGTTCATTTGAACATTGAGAAGGCCAGTTCATTTGAACATTAGAAAGGCCTGTTCATTTGAACACTGGGAAGGCCCGTAAGGCCCGTAAGGCCTGTAAGGTTCATTTGAATGGAACTTGTGAACTTCTGCAGCGTTCTGAAAAGCTGTATAATAATATGGTTAATGATGATATAATAGTGATAGTATATTTATAAAGCTGTATAATAATATGGCTAATGATGATATAATAGTGATAGTATATTTATAAAGCTGTATAATAATATGGCTAATGATGATATAATAGTGATAGTATATTTATAAAGCTGTATAATAATATATCCATCACCGTTTCCCTCAGACAGGAAACATGTCAGGCCAATCATCGACGAGAGGGGAACACGAAACCCAAACTTATTGTTATAAACAGAAGCAGCAACATCTGCAAACATCAAAAAATTTTGTTAGAAAAGTGCAGAAATGTATTTATAGCAAAGGTAGACCCACATATGTTTAATGGCGTATGTTTCCTGACCGTTGGTGCTGTTTAATGGCGTATGTTTCCTGACTGTTGGTGTTAGGGTTAGGTGTTTAATGGCGTATGTTTCCTGACTGTTGGTGTTAGGGTTAGGTGTTTAATGGCGTATGTTTCCTGACCGTTGGTGCTGTTTAATGGCGTATGTTTCCTGACTGTTGGTGTTAGGGTTAGGTGTTTAATGGCGTATGTTTCCTGACTGTTGGTGTTAGGGTTAGATGTTTAATGGCGTATGTTTCCTGACTGTTGGTGTTAGGGTGTTCAATGGCATATGTTTCCTGACTGTTGGTGTTAGGGTGTTTAATGGCGTATGTTTCCTGACTGTTGGTGTTAGGGTGTTTAATGGCGTATGTTTCCTGACTGTTGGTGTTAGGGTTAGGGTGTTTAATGGCGTATGTTTCCTGACTGTTGGTGTTAGGGTGTTCAATGGCATATGTTTCCTGACTGTTGGTGTTAGGGTGTTTAATGGCGTATGTTTCCTGACTGTTGGTGTTAGGGTGTTTAATGGCGTATGTTTCCTGACTGTTGGTGTTAGGGTTAGGGTGTTTAATGGCGTATGTTTCCTGACTGTTGGTGTTAGGGTGTTCAATGGCATATGTTTCCTGACTGTTGGTGTTAGGGTGTTTAATGGCGTATGTTTCCTGACTGTTGGTGTTAGGGTGTTTAATGGCGTATGTTTCCTGACTGTTGGTGTTAGGGTTAGGGTGTTTAATGGCGTATGTTTCCTGACTGTTGGTGTTAGGGTGTTCAATGGCATATGTTTCCTGACTGTTGGTGTTAGGGTGTTTAATGGCGTATGTTTCCTGACTGTTGGTGTTAGGG
>NW_027468859.1:540000-542500 GCF_046254945.1 Alosa pseudoharengus
GTGTGTGCGTGTGTGTGTCTGTGTGTGTGTGCATGTGCGTGTCTGTGTGTGTGTGTGCGTGCGTGTCTGTGTGCGCGTGCGTGTGCGTGTGTGTGTGTGCGTGTGTCTGTGTGTGCGTGCGTCAGAGTTTCTGCTAGGAAAAAATGGTGCCGGTCAAAGTGACCGGCAGAGGTTTCGTTTTCCGGACATTTTGATGATATGCCGGTCAAATATCCTATTATCGCTTCTTAATTAGTCAAATTGAGGAAAACTGGAGACAGGCTATGTAGCTTAAATAATGGTATAATCAGGCTGTATAGAAGAGTCCGATTTGTTCGTTGTTTTAAAAAGGCTACGTTGTTTGTTGCTGTTACCCACGTTATCTCCAGTGGTGACTGTTTATCTTACACAGATGCGCACACACAAGAATGAGCGCTCACACCACTACACCACACCACCTAATGCTATGCCTCTTTATTTGATAACAATACATTAAGAAATGTTTCCTATTCTGGGAAATGTTTAGGTTCTTTTTCTTTCGGCCGCGGTTCAATGATACCGTTTAATTGTGCCAGAAATTATCCGCGGACCAGTAATCGCCTCGTCGAGAAGGCCCTAACCCTGCAGATGATCATAGACAGAGAACGCATAGGCCTACTGTATGCTTTGGGTAAAGAACACTTTATGTCCAGTGTACACGGAGAATGACAGTGTCTTGGAGCGGCCGCACCCCCCGCAACTCCACTTCCAATGTCACTGATTCCGACAGATACGCCCGACACTTTTGCTTTTTATCTGGTGGTGGTGAAGTTGACCGGACATCTGAGGCTTCAGACGTTACCAATTTATCATCATCCATCGCGTCTGGCCTCTGAAAAAACTTTTAAGGCTAGTCTGCCTGGGCCTGGCCATGTTTGAACTACCTCACTCATTTGTTCGTTGTTGGACGTTTTAAGCGTGCGCTTCCTATTTGAAATGCAGCATAGGCTATGCGTGTTGTTTAATAGCTTACTTTCAAACGGTACAGCATGTTCATTTAAAAACATAGCCAGAGGACGTATAATATAGGCTTAGCCTACATATTAAGGCTTATTCTCAAATTCAGATTGCGTTAGGGGATTATTAGCCAATTTCAATCGGACAATTTGACCGGAGAGATTTAATTTTTTCCGGCCAATGTCCGGTAATTACCGGACAACGGAAACCCTGGCGTGCGTGTGTGTGTGTGTGCGTGCGCGCGTTTGTGTGTGTGTGTGTGTGTGTGTGCGCGCGCGTATTGTGCACAAATCTGAGCCCATCCTTGTGTGTATCACAGGGGAGTATCCAGCAGCTGCAGGAGGAGATATGCAGTATAGAGGACGCTCACTGTACAGCAGGAGCCTTCTCTGATTGGCTGACCACTGCCCAGAGGAACTTTGGTGCAATTACATCAACCAATGAGGGTCATGATTTTGTTGCTATGGAGAATAAGCTAAAAAGACTGGAGGTAGGTGTCTCCACTGACTAGCACACAAACAACAACAACACGTTACATTTATATAGCGCTTTTGTCAACAACAACATGTTACATTTATATAGCGCTTTTCTCAACAACAACACGTTACATTTATATAGCGCTTTTGTCAACAACAACACGTTACATTTATATAGCGCTTTTGTCAATAACAACACGTTACATTTATATAGCGCTTTTGTCAACAACAACACGTTACATTTATATAGCGCTTTTGTCAACACTCAACAACAACACGTTACATTTATATAGCGCTTTTGTCAATAACAACACGTTACATTTATATAGCGCTTTTGTCAACAACAACAACAACACGTTACATTTATATAGCGCTTTTGTCAACACTCAATAGCAACCACCACCAATGTGTAGCACCCACCTGAGTGACCTCACTAACCACCACCAATGTGTAGCACCCACCTGGGTGACCTCACTAACCACCACCAATGTGTAGCACCCACCTGGGTGACCTCACTAACCACCACCAATGTGTAGCACCCACCTGGGTGACCTCACTAACCACCACCAATGTGTAGCACCCACCTGGGTGATGCACAGCAGCCATTATGCGCCAGAACGCTCACCACACACCAGTTGAGGTGGAGAGTGAGGGAGTGAATGAGCCAATCACACTGGGGGATGATTAGGGGGCAGATTGAATGAGCCAATCACACGGGGGGATGATTAGGGGGCAGATTGAATGAGCCAATCACACTGGGGGGGTGAATAGGGGGCAGATGGAATGATCCAGGTTGGGAATTTCACCAGGACACCGGGGAATCCCCTACTCTTTGCGATAAGTGCCATGGGATCTTTAATGACCACAGTGAGTCAGGACCTCGGTTTAACGTCTCATCCGAAGGACGGCATCTCCTACAGTACAGTGTCCCCGTCACTGCAATGGGGCATTGGGATTGATCTTTTTGGCCAGAGGGAAGAGTGCCACCTACTGGCCACCCACCAACACCACTTTTTATATGAACATGTAAATATCTCAGCCATCTCCAC
>NW_027468859.1:555000-572500 GCF_046254945.1 Alosa pseudoharengus
GATATGATGATGATGAGGTTGATATGATGAGGTTGATATGATGATGATGAGGTTGATATGATTATGATGAGGTTGATATGATGATGATGAGGTTGATATGATGATGATGAGGTTGATATGATTGTGATGAGGTTGATATGATGATGATGATGATGAGGTTGATATGATTATGATGAGGTTGATATGATGATGATGAGGTTGATATGATGATGATGAGGTTGATATGATGAGGTTGATATGATGATGATGAGGTTGATATGATGATGATGTTGATATGATGATGATGATGAGGTTGATATGATGATGATGATGAGGTTGATATGATGATGATGAGGTTGATATGATGATGAGGTTGATATGATAATGATGAGGTTGATGATGATGATGAGGTTGATATGATGATGATGAAGATGATGAGGTTGATATGATGATGATGATGATGAGGTTGATGATGATGATGAGGTTGATATGATGATGATGAGGTTGATGATGATGATGAGGTTGATATGATGATGATGAGGTTGATATGATGAGGTTGATATGATGATGATGAGGTTGATATGATGAGTTTGATATGACGAGTTGTTGTTGCCATGCTGAGGTTGCTGTGCGGAGATGTTGTTGCCGTGTGGAGGTGTTGTTGCCATGCTGAGGTTGCCATGCTGAGGTTGCCGTGCGGAGATGCTGTTGCCGTGCTGAGGTGTTGTTGCCATGCTGAGGTTGCCATGCTGAGGTTGCCGTGCGGAGATGCTGTTGCCGTGCTGAGGTGTTGTTGCCATGCTGAGGTTGCCATGCTGAGGTGTTGTTGCCATGCGGAGATGTTGTTGCCTTGCGGATATGTTGTTGCCATGCGGAGATGTTGTTGCCGTGCTGAGGTGTTGTTGCCGTTCAAAGGTCTTGTTGCCATGCTGAGGTGTTGTTGCCGTGCTGAGGTCTTGTTGCTGTGGTGAGGTCTTGTTGCCGTGGTGACACTGCTCTGTCCTGCAGGTGGAGGAGAGGCTGCGGAGCTCCCAGCGGGTGGCGGACGAGTGGAGGGAGGTGGGGGAGCAGCGGGATGAGCTGGACTCTCGTCTGCGGGACACGGAGCGGCACCTGCACAGCCTCGCACGCAGCCCGGCCCAGCTGGAGCCCAGAACCGCCCGCAACCTGCTGGACCAGGCCCAGGTGAGACCAGAACCACCCGCAACCTGCTAGACCAGGCCCAGGTGAGACCATCACTATTACAGACCAGGCCCAGGTGAGACCATCACTATTACAGACCAGGCCCAGGTGAGACCATCAGCACAGGTGAGACCATCACTACTGTGAGTCATTAGAGACCAGGTGAGACCATCACTACTGTGAGTCATTAGAGACCAGGCCCAGGTGAGACCATCACTACTGTGAGTCATTAGAGACCAGGTGAGACCATCACTACTGTGAGTCATAAGAGCCCAGGTGAGACCATCACTACTGTGAGTCATTAGAGACCAGGCCCAGGTGAGACCATCACTACTGTGAGTCATTAGAGACCAGGTGAGACCATCACTATTGTGAGTCATTAGAGCCCAGGTGAGACCATCACTACTGTGAGTCATTAGAGCCCAGGTGAGACCATCACTACTGTGAGTCATTAGAGCCCAGGTGAGACCATCACTACTGTGAGTCATACATTAATGTGCTCACGCTAGCACCATATTATCTAATTAGCCTTTGCATTCATTAATGTGAAATAGCCGCTAAATGGCATGTCATGAATAAATGGCGTGTCATGAGTAATTATGGATTTCAGAATTAATGTGTTTGTGTAATTACATCGCTGGGCAGCCTTTGGGAAGGGGAGAATCATTAGCTTGACAGCTAAACAAATAATGGATGTGGAAGCCCTGAATGAAAGATTACTATATCCATTCTGTGCCAACCCAAAGACTGTGATGCCCATTCTGTGCCAACCCATTCTTTTGTCAGTCCTTAATCACCCAGTCATGTTCAAATCTCTCTCTGATAATCAGAGTAGCCAGACTGAGAGCTCCTCTTCAGTGTGTTCACCAGAGTGGTCAGAGTCAGAGCTCCTCTTCAGTGTGTTCACCAGAGTGGTCAGAGTCAGAGCTCCTCTTCAGTGTGTTCACCAGAGTGGTCAGAGTGAGAGCTCCTCTTCAGTGGGCTCAGACTTAGGGGCAGATTTACGTACATCTGTGAATGCCGTGTTATCAGCACCATGGCCAATCTGCAGAAAGCGTACGCTGTGATGCTGTGTGCACTAAGACCGTCAGACTGAATGCTCCTCCTCTGCGTCTCCTCCTCTGTGTCTCCTCCTCTGCGTCTCCTCCTCTGTGTCTCCTCTTCTCTGTCTCCTCCTCTGTGTCTCCTCCTCTGTGTCTCCTCTGTGTCTCCTCCTCTGTGTCTCCTCTGTGTCTCCTCCTCTGCGTCTCCTCCTCTGTGTCTCCTCTTCTCTGTCTCCTCCTCTGTGTCTCCTCCTCTGTGTCTCCTCTGTGTCTCCTCCTCTGTGTCTCGTCCTCTGTGTCTCCTCCTCTGTGTCTCCTCTGTGTCTCCTCCTCTGTGTCTCCTCTGTGTCTCCTCTGTGTCTCCTCCTCTGTGTCTCCTCCTCTGCGTCTCCTCCTCTGTGTCTCCTCTTCTCTGTCTCCTCCTCTGTGTCTCCTCCTCTGTGTCTCCTCCTCTGTGTCTCCTCCTCTGTGTCTCCTCTGTGTCTCCTCCTCTGTGTCTCCTCTGTGTCTCCTCCTCTGTCTCCTCCTCTGTGTCTCCTCTGCGTCTCCTCCTCTCTGTCTCCTCCTCTGTGTCTCCTCCTCTGTGTCTCCTCTGCGTCTCCTCCTCTGCGTCTCCTCTTCTGCAGGCCTTCATCCAGGAGCTGGAGCAGCAGCAGGGGGAGCTGAGGCACCTGAGGCAGACGCTGGGCCGGCTGGCGGGGCAACAGGGGCAGGAGGAGGAGGACTGGGAGGAGGAGGTGGGGGAGGAGGTGGGGGGGCTGGAGGTGGGGGGGCTGTGGCGAGCCTGGCTGGGTCTGGGTCGGTGCGCTGGGGAGGTCATGGAGCAGCGGCAGCAGGATGTCCAGCAGGCGGCGGAATACCAGCAGAGCAGCACCGCCCTGGACCAGCTCTTCCAGCAGGTGTCCAGAGAGTGGGACTACCTGGCCAGGTAAACACACACACACACACGTGTACACACACACACACACACACGTGTACACACACACACACACACGTGTACACACACACACGTGTACACACACACACACACACACGTGTACACACACACACACACACACACACACACACACACATGTGTACACACACACGTGTACACACACACATGTACACACACACACACACGTGTACACACACACACACACACGTGTACACACACACACACACAGGTGTACACAGACACACACACACACACACACACACACACGTGTACACACACACACACACACACACACACACACACACACACACGTGTACACACACACACACACACGTGTACACACACACACGTGTACACACACACACACACACACGTGTACACACACACACACACACACACACACACACACACACACACACACACACACACACACACGTGTACACACACACGTGTACACACACACACACACGTGTACACACACACACACACACGTGTACACACACACACACACACGTGTACACACACACACACACACACACACACACACACACATGTACACACACACACACACACACACACACACACACACACACACACGTGTACACACACACACACACACATGTACACACACACACACACGTGTACACACACACATGTACACACACACACACACACACACACACACGTGTACACACACACACACACGTGTACACACACACACACACACACACACACACACACACACACACACGTGTACACACACACATGTACACACACACACACACACACACACGTACACACACACATGTACACACACACACACACACACACACACACACACACATGTACACACACACAGACACAATTCAAAAAAGGTCCAAATAACGATAAATACATTTTGATGAATGTAATGGATGTGTTGATGCTGACAGAGGCGTGTTGACTCATTTGTCAAGGGATATTGCCAGTGTTGTATTGCCAGTGTTGTATTGCCAGTGTTGTATTGGCAGCGTTGTAATGTGATATTGCCAGCGTTGTATTGTGATATTGGCAGCGTTGTAATGTGATATTGCCAGCGTTGTAATGTGATATTGCCAGCGTTGTAATGTGATATTGGCAGCGTTGTAATGTGATATTGGCAGCGTTGTATTATGATATTGGCAGCGTTGTATTGTGATATTGCCAGCGTTGTATTGTGATATTGCCAGCGTTGTATTATGATATTGGCAGCGTTGTATTGTGATATTGGCAGCGTTGTAATGTGATATTGGCAGCGTTGTAAAGGTGTGTTGACCGGTGTTGTGGTTGTTTGCCCCTCTGCAGGGCAGACACTGAAAGCACCTCGGAGCACCTGAGCGGCCTGAAGAAGCTGTTCGCTGACCTGCAGGACCAGAGAGGCCTGCTGGAGGACCTGAGAGAGAGCAGGCATGCCATCATGCCCCGCCTCAGCCCGGAGGATCGGGACCTGGTCAAAGAGCACGTGGAACACCTGGAGAACCGCTGGGCCCAGCTGGAGAACCTGATCCAGCAGAAGATCCAGAACTCTGCCTCGGTTCTGAAGGATCTGGGGCTGGTGGAGGCCCGTCTGCGTGGGGCTCAGGAGTGGGCCCAGGAGAAGCAGCCGTCGCTGGCCGCTGTCGGAACCAGCCCACCGCCCGACGTCGCGCAGAGCTTCCTGTTTGACCACTTGAGCGTGTGCGCTGAGCTGGAGGCCAAGCAGCTGCTGCTGACGCAGGCGGTAGGGGGCGCTGACGAGCTGTCCCCGCGCCTCGGCCTGAGTGAGAGGCGGAGCCTGCAGGCCCTCAAGCAGCAGGCCCAGGCGGAGGTGGAGGCGCTGGGCGCCGCGGTAACGCAGCGTCGGAAACACCTGACCAAGGCCTTCACGGAGCGCACGCAGTTCCTGCAGGCACTGGGCCGGACGGCTAAGTGGGTGAGGCAGCAGGAGGGGAAGGCCCTGATGGAGGAGCACGTGGCTCTGCTGCCAGAAGACATCTCCAGGCAGGTGGAGGCCTGCAGGGGCACCCTGAGCAGCCTGAAGGCCCAGCAGGGGGAGCTCTCCAGCCTCTGGGGGCAAGGCCGGGATCTGGTGAGGGGCAGCACAGACCAGGAGAAAGCAGAGACTCTGGACAAACTGCAGGAGGTGCAGAGCACCTTTGAGAGGGCCCTCGGCAGGTGCACACAGAAACTGCTGGACCTTGAGAAAGCCCTGGCAACCAGGAAGTACTTCAAGGTGGACTTAGACAAGATATGTGATTGGCTGAGGCAGACAGAGGCGCTCATGTACCCTCAGATGGACTGGAATATGTGTGATGCAGAACAACAATCCCTTATTACGAAGTACCAAACCATCCTGGAGCAAGCCTCTGAGTATGAGAACCTTTTACTTATTGTCCAAAGGGCAGGGCAAGAGATACTGCCCACATTAAATGAAGTTGACCATTGCTACCTCGATGAGAAACTCAACGCCCTGCCCCAGCACTACAATAGCATCCTGGTGTCTGCCAAACAGAGACTCGAGATCGCTCAGCAGACATTGGCTGAACGGAAAGAGTTTGATTCTCTGATGGAGGTGACTGATGAAGCTGTCAGGAAACTGCAAGGACAATTTGAAGCCCTGGAGAAGCAGACTGTCAGCTGTTCTGTAGATATCATTCCAGGACTCCATGGTGACTTCACAGACCTCTTGAAAGGCTGCAGCACTCAGGACAGGACGTTGAAGGAGCTGAAGAGGAAGCGAGAGGAGCTCCTCAGCGTAGGACACCCCTGCAACGCAGAGGCCCTCAATCACACACTGAGAGTCCACTCTGAGCTGAAGCACCATCTCAAGCAGAAACTGAAAGACCTCAAGCAAATGCTGACATGCGCAGGCGAGTACAGCAAGTCAGCGTCAGATCTGGCATCTGAGCTAAAGGCTGTGAAAGAGCACATGAGTGAATTAGACACCGAGGACCAGACCTCCGACACCTTGAGTCGCTTCCACAGCCTGGCCCAGTCTCTAGCAGCTGCTGAATGTCATCTGCAGAGACTGAGTGACCTCAGCTCTGCCCAGGACCCGCAGCAGCTTATTATCTGGCAGGAGGAAGTGCTCGGCCTGAAGGGAAGGGTGAGGGATGGCATCACTTCCTGTGTGTGTCTCATTAGAGATAGTGGTAACTTCCACACAGAGATAACAAACACCTTGGGCTGGTTAAAGACTGAAAGAGATGGTCTTCTTTGCTCCATTAACTTTGATGAGCTGACAGTTGAGAAGAGTGACCACCAGCTGAAGAAGATCCTGTTGCTTCAGGAAGAGGTCCAGTCCAAGGTCCAAATCTTCAAAGCGTTGGCTGACAAGGAAAGACAAAAGCATAGCAGCCACAAAGAGCAATCGCCTGCCACTTATGAGGGCCCTCTTGGAGAAGTTATGCAGTTGGAGACTGACATCCTTCAAGCACTTTCTACAAAACAGGTGAAAGATCTCTTAGCAATTTTAAATAATGTCATTTTTAGTACATTACGATTTCATCTTAGTGTAGTTGTCTTCCATTGTTATTCTGCTTCCAGTCTTAAGGCTAGTTCACACCTAAGATGAGCAATGAGACAAAAACTTACATTGTTTCGATTGAACTCATAAAAGAGCTCTTCTTAATATTTTATATTTAACTCATAAAAGAGCTCTTCTTAATATTTTATATTGTTTGTTGGTTTAATATTGTTGCTAATGAAAAGTCATCATCCTACACCATGGGTCTCCAACCCGTCGCTCTCAAAAAAGAACTCATTTAGGCTATCGTAAACCTATTTGGCTATACGCAATAAGGTTTCCATTACAGCACAGCACACGTTCCATGAATGAATGAAAGCGGCTGCCTTGTCTCGCAATAAGCGGATGGAAATCCGCAGTGGTTGGTGTAAACTGGGACATTTTAGTGTCCCGACAGGCTTTTAGTAGGACTCGGGACACACACCTCAAAACCGGGACGTCTGGTCACTCTATTCTATGTGGTAGTTGAATAACTTGCCTTTCCAGATTAAACCTCCATACTGGCTAAGAAAGGCATGTGAACAGTCTCTAAAATAAGGGTAGCTTATTATCCTTAGTAAAGCCTACTGATCCGTCTCTAAAATAAGGGTAGCTTATTATCCTTAGTAAAGCCTACTGATCCGTCTCTAAAATAAGGGTAGCTTATTATCCTTAGTAAAGCCTACTGATCCGTCTCTAAAATAAGGGTAGCTTATTATCCTTAGTAAAGCCTACTGATCCGTCTCTAAAATAAGGGTAGCTTATTATCCTTAGTAAAGCCTACTGATCCGTCTCTAAAATAAGGGTAGCTTATTATCCTTAGTAAAGCCTACTGATCCGTCTCTAAAATAAGGGTAGCTTATTATCCTTAGTAAAGCCTACTGATCCGTCTCTAAAATAAGGGTAGCTTATTATCCTTAGTAAAGCCTACTGATCCGTCTCTAAAATAAGGGCTTATTATCCTTAGTAAAGCCTACTGATCCGTCTCTAAAATAAGGGTAGCTTATTATCCTTAGTAAAGCCTACTGATCCGTCTCTAAAATAAGGGCTTATTATCCTTAGTAAAGCCTACTGATCCGTCTCTAAAATAAGGGTAGCTTATTATCCTTAGTAAAGCCTACTGATCCGTCTCTAAAAATAAGGGCTTATTATCCTTAGTAAAGCCTACTGATCCGTCTCTAAAATAAGGGTAGCTTATTATCCTTAGTAAAGCCTACTGATCCGTCTCTAAAATAAGGGTAGCTTATTATCCTTAGTAAATCCTACTGATCCGTCTCTAAAATAAGGGCTTATTATCCTTAGTAAAGCCTACTGATCCGTCTCTAAAATAAGGGTAGCTTATTATCCTTAGTAAAGCCTACTGATCCGTCTCTAAAATAAGGGTAGCTTATTATCCTTAGTAAAGCCTACTGATCCGTCTCTAAAATAAGGGTAGCTTATTATCCTTAGTAAAGCCTACTGATCCGTCTCTAAAATAAGGGTAGCTTATTATCCTTAGTAAAGCCTACTGATCCGTCTCTAAAATAAGGGTAGCTTATTATCCTTAGTAAAGCCTACTGATCCGTCTCTAAAATAAGGGCTTATTATCCTTAGTAAAGCCTACTGATCCGTCTCTAAAATAAGGGTAGCTTATTATCCTTAGTAAAGCCTACTGATCCGTCTCTAAAATAAGGGCTTATTATCCTTAGTAAAGCCTACTGATCCGTCTCTAAAATAAGGGTAGCTTATTATCCTTAGTAAAGCCTACTGATCCGTCTCTAAAATAAGGGTAGCTTATTATCCTTAGTAAAGCCTACTGATCCGTCTCTAAAATAAGGGTAGCTTATTATCCTTAGTAAAGCCTACTGATCCGTCTCTAAAATAAGGGTAGCTTATTATCCTTAGTAAAGCCTACTGATCCGTCTCTAAAATAAGGGTTAGGGTTAGGTAGCTTATTTAGTAAATCGTTGTTGAAAGTTTTGCACATGCGCATCTTTTTTTCTCTTGCGTGCTCTCGGAGTGCCTATATACCCAGAATGCTTGATTGCATTGCATTCTCCATATTTTTATATCACCCAGAATGCTTGATTGCATTGCATTCTCCATATTTTTATATCACCCAGAATGCTTGATTGCATTGCATTCTCCATATTTTTAGCTACATTTTCATGTACCACATCAGCATAAATTGCTTTACAATTAGCATCGGGCCCTCGTTGGCAGCCTTCGTTATTGCCCGACTCGCCTCAGCTTAAATACATTTCTAAATAAATGCGACTTATATATGTTTTCTTCCTCTTCATGACGCATTTTTTCACTGATGCGACTTATAGTCCAGAAAATTCAGTAACTCTGAATTGGCCAAAACAAAGGCAGAGAAATACTTATTAACCAGTGTCTGCACAACATCAGTCAAAATGGGGTTCCTAGGGTTAGGGTTACTAGGGTAAGCTTTACTAAGTATAAGTATATACTCTTTTGATCCCGTGAGGGAAATTTGGTCTCAGCATTTATCCCAATCTGTGAATTAGTGAAACACACTCAGCACACAGTGAACACACAGTGAGGTGAAGCACACACTAATCCCGGCGCAGTGAGCTGCCTGCAACAACAGCGGCGCTTGGGGAGCAGTGAGGGGTTAGGTGCCTTGCTCAAGGGCACTTCAGCCGTGGCCTACTGGTCTGGGTTCGAACCGGCAACCCTCCGGTTACAGGTCCGGAGTGCTAACCAGTAGGCCACGGCTGCCCACTAGGGTTACTAGGGTTAATAGGGTAGGTTACTAGGGTTAGGGTTAATAGGGTTACTAGGGTTAGAGTTGGGGTTACTAGGGTTACTAGGGTTAGGGTTTCTAGGGTTACTAGGGTTAGGGTTGGGGTTAGTAGGGTTGTTGTGTCAGTAATCGTCTCTGTCTGTAGTCCATCCTCGTACAGGCTCAGCCTCTCCTCCAGCAGTGCCACTTCGGCTTGCTCTCTGCCCAGCAGTGGCTGGAGGGGGCTGAAGAGTTTCTGGACCAGGCCAAGCAGGAAGTGGACCCTGAGGACCTGGAGGATTGTCTCAGGGAGCTGGAGGACATTCTTTCCCAGGAGACGGGCCTTGCCGGCGGGCTGGAGATGCTGCAGGACCTGCCTGCTCAGCTCGAGGGGCTGGAGGGAGCTGCTCTCACACTGAACCTGACAACCAGCATATGGAGTGTGTGTCACCAGGGGTCAAAGGTCAAGGAGCAGCTGAAGAGTCATCAGCAAACCCTGCAGAGGTACAGGCCTCTTATAGGGAGTTAAACAGGCCTCTCATAGGGAGTTAAACAGGCCTCTCATAGTGTAACAGGCCTCTCATAGGGAGTTAAACAGGCCTCTCATAGGGATTTAAACAGGCCTCTCATAGGGAGTTTAACAGGCCTCTCATAGTGTAACAGGCCTCTCATAGGGAGTTAAACAGGCCTCTCATAGGGAGTTAAACAGGCCTCTCATAGGGTAACAGGCCTCTCATAGGGTAGCAGAGTTAAACAGGCTTCTCATAGGGAGTTAAACAGGCCTCTCATAGGGTAGCAGAGTTAAACAGGCCTATCATAGGGAGTTAAACAGGCCTCTCATAGGGAGTTAAACAGGCCTCTCATAGTGTAACAGGCCTCTCATAGGGAGTTAAACAGGCCTCTCATAGGGAGTTAAACAGGCCTCTCATAGGGTAGCAGAGTTAAACAGGCCTCTCATAGGGAGTTAAACAGGCCTCTCATAGGGATTTAAACAGGCCTCTCATAGGGAGTTAAACAGGCCTCTCATAGGGAGTTAAACAGGCCTCCCATAGGGAGTTAAACAGGCTTCTCATAGTGTAACAGGCCTCTCATAGGGAGTTAAACAGGCCTCTCATAGGGAGTTAAACAGGCCTCCCATAGGGAGTTAAACAGGCTTCTCATAGTGTAACAGGCCTCTCATAGGGAGTTAAACAGGCCTCTCATAGGGTAGCAGAGTTAAACAGGCCTCTCATAGGGAGTTAAACAGGCCTCTCATAGGGTAGCAGAGTTAAACAGGCCTCTCATAGGGATTTAAACAGGCCTCTCATAGGGAATTAAACAGGCCTCTCATAGGGAGTTAAACAGGCCTCTCATAGGGAGTTAAACAGGCCTCCCATAGGGAGTTAAACAGGCTTCTCATAGTGTAACAGGCCTCTCATAGGGAGTTAAACAGGCCTCTCATAGGGAGTTAAACAGGCCTCTCATAGGGACGTCCCGTTCTTGGTGTGGTTTGGATCATCCCTGTGGCTGAAGTAGCTGCTCTGTTCCTCCCAGGTGTGCTGCTATGTGGCGTCGCTATGAGGCGCTGAGAGGAGAGATCATCAGCAGGATGGATGAAGCAGAGAGGGGCATGGCTGACATCACCACCATCTCAGCCGTAAGCCTGCAGGAGGCTCACAGCAAACTGGAGAAGCACAAGGTAACACACAGCACTCTAGAGAAGCACAAGGTAACACACAGCACTCTAGACTCTAGAGAAGCACAGGGTAGATCCTCTAACACACAGCACTCTAGAGAAGCACAGGGTTGAGTCTCTAACACACAGCACTCTAGAGAAGCACAGGGTTGAGTCTCTAACACACAACACTCTAGAGAAGCACAGGGTTGAGTCTCTACCACATAGCACAAATATGATTCCTGCTCTCTACCACTGAGTATGTGCTGCTTTCCACACTCAATGGACAGTCTGTCGAGCTTGTCTGGTTCATGTTCTTAAATCATGTATGTGTAAGCCACTGGAAAAGGTTGAATCACTGTGCACTATTGTCTTGAGTAATACATCTCATTCCCTCTCTCCCTCTCTCCCTCTCTCTCTCTCTCTCTCTCTCTCTCTCCCCCTCTCTCCCCCTCTCTCCCTCTCTCCCTCTCTCCCTCTCTCTCTCTCTCTCTCTCCCCCCCTCTCTCTCTCCCCCCCTCTCCCCCTCTCTCTCTCTCTCTCTCTCTCTTCCCCTCTCCCCCTTTCTCTCTCTCTCCCCCCCTCTCTCTCTCTCTCTCCCCCTCTCTTTCTCTCTCTCTCTCTCTCTCTCCCCCTCTCTCTCTCTCTCTCTCTCTCTCTCTCTCTCTCTCCCTGTGCCAGTGTCTGGTGGGCACTGTGAGGAGCTGTGAGGGCAGCCTGGCAGCGCTGCGAGAGCAGGCGGGCAAGCTGGCACAGGTTGGCATCAGTGGCCGTGCTGCCCTCCTGACTGACTGTCTGTGGAAGCGCTGGACTCGGTTGAGCAGTTCAGCGAGATCCCAGGAGAGGGCGCTAGAGAGCACTGCCCGGGACTGGAGGAGCTTTGAGGAAAAGGTATGACACTTTTATCACAAGATAGAGGAATGTAAGGGTCAATAATAATATAATAATAATAATAATAATAATAATAATAATAATACCCCTATTCTCACCCCTATTCTCACCCCTGTCCTCACCCTGACCCCTATTCTCACCTCTATCCTCACCCCTGACCCCTATTCTCACCCCTGTCCTCACCCTGACCCCTATTCTCACCCCTATCCTCACCCCTGACCCCTATTGTCACCCCTGTCCTCACCCCTGACCCCTATTCTCACCCCTATTCTCAACCCTGTCCTCACCCTGACCCCTATTCTCACCCCTGTCCTCACCTGGACCCAGGTGCAGAAGGCTCGGTCAGTAGCAAAGGACCTGCAGGGTCGTGTCCCAGAGGGTGCAGCTGAGAAGGCCGCCTCTAGGGCGGCGCTGCAGAACCTCCTGGACTACCACGACTGCTTCTGCCTGGAGGTGGAGAGAGAGAGAGCCGGCCTCGTCCTGCTGGGGCAACTGGCCCGTGCCCTGACCCCCTTACCCCCCGAAGCCCAGACGGGGCATCAGGATATTAGCTGCCTGCAGGAGTGCTATTGCAGGTGAGTATCTAGTATATATATATTAGCTGCTATTGCAGGTGAGTATCTCAGACGACCGGACACCGGACCGGCTTGTGAAACGATGGGATGGTGTAGTGGACTAAACGATGGATAGTGTAGTGGACTAAACGATGGATAGTGTAGTGGACTAAACGATGGATAGTGTAGTGGACTAAACGATGGGATGGTATAGTGGATAGTGTATACAGAAGTGGACTATACAGTGTGTGTGCAGTGAGTGTGTGTGTGTGTGTGTGTAAGTGTGTGTGTGTGCGTGTGTGTGTGTTTACAGAAGTGGACTATACAGTGTATGTGCAGTGTTTCCCACAGAATTGGATTCAATTTGTGTCGGTAGCTTACTAGGACAGGGGGGGGGGTCTAATTATAGGTCTCATTGAGTGCCTGTCACTTTAAGACGTTCGTGAGGGAAGGCTACTGATGTATGGATGCAATTCATAACGTATTCTACATAGTTAAAATAAAGGTTTGTACTTCTCCTTGGGACAAGCACTTTTGAATCTTGGAAAACACTGAGGGCCAGATGTACGTACATTTGCGAACGTAGCGTTATCAGCGTCATGGACACACCACAGATTGTGAACGCTGTCAGACCCAAGTTTCCGTCATATTTATCAATCGTTCAATCCTTGGTGTAAACTGCGCCTTTCTCTGCCTTTCTCCGCCCATAAACGCAATTTACGAACGTCCACAACTGAATGGCAGCGCCTACAAGCGCAGTTGAATGAAGTTAACTGATGACAACATTAAAAAGAATCAAATGTTTAGCGATCATGAAATAATACCATACATAATAAGAAGATGTCAACAAGCAGGGAGATAATGAAGATCAGTAGTTCTACTCAAACTACTTGTGCACGTAGGCTATGGAAGATTGGTCAAATCTAGCAAGTAGGAAAGTTTAAGTGAATGACGTGAAAGTGAAAGTAAGACATTCGAAAGGTCAACGAAAGTTAATGTTGCTTTTGATAGTACAAAGACTTACAAAAATGGTGCTCTAAATAGCGATTCTGTTGTCTTTGAAAGGTTCTCTTATTGACGCATTGAACTGCAATTTGGATTAACACCTGCTTTTACAAGGCGGAAGTATTTAGGCGCAGAATAGACGTGCGCTTTCAGGAGCAGTCTTTGTACATACCGCGGAATACATAATTAGGCGCTCTTTACTCTTCCCCTCCCATCTTTTTACGCTAAACTCCCACTTTCACCTGGATCCTCCCATGAATGCATATGCACGACACGAAAAACGCAATCTGCCACTTTCAGCTCCTGCGACAGGCAGTTTGCGCTTTATGATGTTTTCTAAACAAAGAACCTCCTTTTCCATACTTTTCCATACGTCACACGCTCCGACGTTCGAGAAATCAACCAGTGTGCGTATCGTTGCTAAGGACAAGACATGGAACTGGAAATCCACGCCTCTTCCAGCGATCTGGAGGACAACTTCGTCCCACCAACACCCGACACCCAGGGCCCTCCGCCGGGCGAAAATAATCCCTTTCGTTCCCCTCGCCGCCAGCGTAGGGAACCCAGGACACAGGGTCGCAGAAGGTGCTCCTCTCCTGCCCCCGTGCGGGGCAGTATTTCCCGCTCAGCAGCCTCAACTCGCGGCAGCACCAGGTCCCAGCGCAAGGAAGGCGACGACCCTACCCACTGGACAGTGGCTCGCATCCGCAGCACTCTCCATTCCCGCGGCATCGCGTTCCGTAGGTCGGATAGGAAGTTCCATCTCCTCCGCCTTCTAACACAGTCGGATAGCCCGGTCTTTTCGCCCTCCCGCTCCCTTACTTTGTTTTCCTCCCCGGACCCGGAAGCAGGCTGCTCTTTCTGGCATGCCGGCGCGGTTCCTTCCGCCGGCCATTCAGCTGGGCGAAGCACACACCAACAGCCACCTCGCGAACCGGGCACGCCGACAGAACCTTCCGGCACCACACGCTTCAGATCGGATCATTGACGCTGCCACGTCAGCGGCTCAGGCCCATTCCCGCCGACTTTCTTCCCGCTGCATCTCCACCGCATTTCCGGGTCCAACCCCACTTTTCCAGACGGCCCCGGTAGCGACAGCGTCGCTACTCCCCCCACCCCTTCTTTCCCTCCCCCATCCACCTCCCCTAGCCAGGACTCGGTCCAGGGCTGCCCCACCTCCAGTCGTTTCGACGGCTGCTCCCTCCCTCCCCCCTTTTCCCCTCCCCTTTCAATTCCGGGAGCCACGTCTGCACTGCACGCTTCAACTCACCAAGCGTCAGTTAGAAGATTCCCCTCGCTAGCTCCCCATATCTCTAACGAGTTAGCGAGCACCTGGTCTCAGCCGGCACTGATAGTGACAGCGTCGCTATTCCCCCCTAACCCTCTTTCCTTCCCCGTCCCACTTCCCGCGACCCTGTCCCAGGTTGCTCCACTTCCGGTCGCGGCAGCGACCGCTCCCTCCCTCCCCCCTTTTCTCCCTTCCCATTTCTTCCCCGGCTCCGCGCTAGACCAGCCCGCCGCAGCGGGTCATCATCATCAGCATTCAGCGAGTGCTTCGGACCACGACGTCCCGTTCCGGCTGCAAAACTATTCCTTAGCCACAGCACAGGCCCTGCCACCGCCTCCTCACGCTGCAGCATTCGAACCACCACCCGTCACAGCGTCCACCAGGAACCTCATCTTGTCAGGTGCAGACGTAGACCTTTCTACAATTCTTCCCTCCATTCCCATTCCCTCTCATAACCGGGATCTAGTTTGCGGCGAACTGGTTTTTTCTTTAAAACATTCCGGCCCAGCATCAAAAACCCTGTCATTTCCCGAGTTCACCGTAGCCTTCACTAATTACACGGAAGTCATCTGTTTCGCGTTCCCCAGCCGACGCAAAGAGCTGAACGACTACCTGGCCATCATCTCCGGTCTAGCCGTATCCTACGGGGGAGCCCATTTCTACACCTATCACCGACTGTTTTCAGCTAAATGCGCTGCCAGAGTCGGCCTCTGGAATCAAAACCCCTACTGGGGCGCGCTCGATATGGAGCTCCATAACCGCGTCTTTCTAGGACTTAAGCCATCTTGTCCCCTATGCAATAGCCCCAGTCACGGCGCGGCCGAGTGTCCACTTGTCAACCCCGACCATCAACTCCCCAGCAACAGCGTTTCTGGAAAGGTCGAGAAATCTGCCGAAAATTTTACTTCGCTCAGTGTCGCCAATCCTGCTGCCGTTACCTCCACGTCTGCAGCTACTGCGCAGGCGCCCATGCCAAGTCAGTCTGTTCCGCACTAAAGAACATAAATAAAAAGTTAAAAAAGTACCTCTCTACTCCAATCATTGTTCCGGCTCTCCATTCAGAACTTCAGTCCAATCCAAATAGGGGATTTTGCGACTATTTGACTTCGGGGTTGACGCATGGGTTCCATCCAGGTGTTTTAGCAAGACCTACAGAGTCTTTCGTTTGTAAAAACCTACAATCTGCCGTCAAAGATCCGGAGGTAGTCACCTCACTCCTAAGCAAAGAGGTTGAATCTGGTTTTATGATCGGTCCGTTCACCAAGCCTCCATTCCCAGTCTACAGGATCAACCCCATAGGCGTAGCTACGCGCAAATACAATAATAATATAATACAAAAAGAGACTTATCATCGATCTCTCAGCTCCGCACAATAGTACCACTCCCAGCATTAACAGTCTGATTCCACTAGAAGAGTTCTCGCTGCACTACCACTCCGTCGACAACGCTATCGCGCTGATCAAAAAGGCAGGTAGACGTTGCTGGCTAGCTAAAGCGGACATCACCTCAGCCTTCAAAGTCATGCCCATTGATCTCGAATTCTGGCACCTCTTCGGAGTCAAATGGCATAGGAGATACTATTTTGCAGTTCGCCTCACCTTCGGCTGCCGCAGCAGTCCCAAAATTTTTGATACGCTATCAGAAGCCCTGTGCTGGATCCTCCTAAATAACTATAATCTCCCATTATTGTTCATCTTCTGGACGACTTTCTCGTAGTTATCCCCCATTCCTACCCACCGGCCCTAGGCATTTCTACGCTAGTTGACGTATTCAACAAACTGGGAGTCCCACTCTCAGAAGAGAAGACGTGCGGTCCCTTATCCAGACTCGAATTCCTCGGCATCATTTTAGATACCGAGGAATTCTCTTCATCTCTCCCTAAAGAGAAAAAAGACAGAATCTCTTTACTGTTGAACGAGTTTATAACCTCACCATCTCACACCAAACAAGAAGTTCTCTCGCTTCTAGGCCACCTCAATTTCGCCATGCGAATCATTCCCCAGGGCCGCCCCTTCATCTCGCATCTCCTAAACAGCGCCTCAGCAACCCCATCTCTCGAAGACGTAGTATCTCTAGATGCCCAGTGCCTGGCCGATCTCAAACTCTGGAGGATGTTTTTACAGGAATGGAATGGACTGTGCATGTTCTACGACGACTGCCAATCATCTCCAGAAGACCTCCAGTTGTACACAGACGCAGCCCCCTCAATAGGCTTCGGAGGCTTTTTCAAAGGGCGCTGGTTTGCATCCCCTTGGCCACTAGAGTTCAGAGAGCTAATAACGGAAAACGAATCGTCAGCCGTGTTCGAACTCTACCCCGTACTCATCGCGGCCCTACTCTGGGGGAAGGAGTGGACCTCCAAGAGCGTGCTAATCCACAGCGACAACGAAGCCGTAGTGCACGTTATAAATAACTCGCGCTCAAAATCGCCTGCGCTTTCCCCTCTCATTAGGCGTCTAATCTGGATAGCAGCCAGCTACCAGTTCATTATAAGAGCCGCGCACGTCCCCGGTTGCCACAATGAAATTGCTGACTCTCTCTCGTCTTAATTTCCAGAGATTCAGAAGCTTGGCTCCAGAGGCGGACCCATACCCCACTCCACTCCCCAGCTTTTCGGAGACCATCTTCCTATAAACCACCCCCTCAGCTATCTTCAGCCCATCACGGCCGACCTAGCCCTCCAAGCCCTCGCACCCAGGACCATGCAGTCCTATTGGACTGCTTGGTCGTGCTTCAA
>NW_027468859.1:582500-585000 GCF_046254945.1 Alosa pseudoharengus
AGGTACGTACAACATACAACACATGCCAACACCCTCACATGCCAACATACAACACCCTCACATGCCAACACCCTCACATGCCAACGTACAACACATACCAACACCCTCACATGCCAACATACAACACCCTCACATGCCAACACCCTCACATGCCAACACCAGCACATGCCAACATACAACACATACCAACACCCTCACATGCCAACACCCTCACATGCCAACATACTACACCCTCACATGCCAACACCCTCACATGCTAACATACAACACATGCCAACACCCTCACATGCCAACACCCTCACATGCCAACATACAACACATACCAACACCCTCACATGCCAACATACAACACCCTCACATGCCAACACCCTCACATGCCAACATACAACACCCTCACATGCCAACACCCTCACATGCCAACATACAACACCCTCACATGCCAACACCCTCACATGCCAACACCGGCACATGCCAACACCCTCACATGCCAACACCGGCACATGCCAACATACAACACCCACACATGCCAACACCCTCACATGCCAACATACAACACCCTCACATGCCAACATACAACACCCGCACATGCCAACACCCTCACCAGGATCTGTTACCGAGACTGGATGTGCTTGGTGGGGGTCTGGTGAAGGTCTGGATGTGCGTGAGCTGCTTCTTCTGTGGGTGTGTCACTCTGAAGACTTTGTTGGTTTGTTTGTGTTTTTGTTTCTTGTTTGTTGTAAATGCACTTTACTCTGCATTACAGCACTTTACTCTGCTTAACAGCACTTTACAGCACTTTACTCTGCTTTACAGCACTTTACAGCACATTACTCTGCTTAACAGCACTTTACTCTGCTTAACAGCACTTTACAGCACTTTACTCTGCTTAACAACACTTTACAGCACTTTACTCTGCTTTACAGCACTTTACTCTGCTTGACAGCACATTACTCTGCTTTACAGCACTTTACTCTACTTTACAGGACTTTACAGCACTTTACTCTGCTTTACAGCACTTTACTTTACAGCACTTTACTCTGCTTTATGGCACATTATTCTGCTTTACAGCACTTTACTCTGCTTTACAGCACCTCCTGAGTGAGATGGAGGACTTCAAGCAGCAGGTGGAGGAGCTCCAGCAGGACCAGAGCGCCCTCCGGCTGCCAGAGGAGGTATTGCTCAGCCTGCCACTCTGCCATACTGCCCACAGCCTCCACGCTGAGGGCAGCCAGTTACAGCACTCAGTGATCCAGCAGTGCAACATTCTGCAGGTACACACACACTATACACACACACTATACACACACTATACACACTATACACACACTACACACACTATACACACACTACACACACTACACACACTATACACACACTATACACACTATACACACACTATACACACACTATACACACACTACACACACTATACACACACTACACACACTACACACACTATACACACTATACACATTATACACACTATACACACTACACACACTATACACACTACACACACTATACACACTATACACACACTACACACACTATACACATTATACACACTACACACACTACACACTCCACACACTGTACACACTGTACACACTACACACACTACACACACACTACACACACTATACACACACTACACACACTATACACACTACACACACTACACACACACACTATCCACACCCACAGCCTAACACCCCACACCAAAACCCTTACACCACCTCAACCCTTCACACCCTAACACCATCACACACCTACACCCTAACACACACCTACACCCTAACACCATCACACACCTACACCCTAACACACGCATACACCCTAACACCATCACACACCTACACCCTAGCACACGCATACACCCTAACACCATCACACACGCATACTGCACACCCTAACACCATCACACACCTACACCCTAACACCATCACACACCTACACCCTCACCTACACCCTTACCCCAGCACACACCTACACCCTAACACCATCACACACCTACACCCTAACACCGCCACACACCTACACCCTAACACCATCACACACCTACACCCCACCACACACCTACACCCTCACCCCACCACACACCTACACCCTAACACCATCACACACCTACACCCCACCACACACCTACACCCTAACACCATCACACACCTACACCCTAACACCGCCACACACCTACACCCTAACACAATCACACACCTACACCCTAACACCGCCACACACCTACACCATCACACACCTACACCCTTACTCCACCACACACCCACCTGTCTCTCTCACCGCGTGTCTACACCTGTAACACCTCTGGTGTGTGGCTATTTCCCAGGAGGCCGTGCTTCAGCATGAGCAGTGTGAGCAGGAAGTGAGGCAGCTGCAGAAGCTGGTGGAGGAGGCCCACAGGATCATCCAGGACCGGCCCGTCGCCACGGGCAACATCCAGGAACTCCAGACCCAGATTCAGCATCATGAGGTCAGTGTAGCATAC
>NW_027468859.1:590000-597500 GCF_046254945.1 Alosa pseudoharengus
ACACCATTCTCTCTCTCACTCACACACACACACACCATTCTCTCTCTCACACTAACACACACACACACACACACACCATTCTCTCTTTCACACTAACACACACACACACACACACACCATTCTCTCTCTCACACTAACACACACACACACACACACACCATTCTCTCTCTCACACTAACACACACACACACACACACACCATTCTCTCTCTCACTCACACACACACACACCATTCTCTCTCTCACACTAACACACACACACACACACACACCATTCTCTCTCTCACACTAACACACACACACACACACACACCATTCTCTCTCTCACACTAACACACACACACACACACACACCATTCTCTCTCTCACACTAACACACACACACACACACACACCATTCTCTCTCTCACACTAACACAAACACACACATGTTCACCATTCTCTCTCTCACACTAACACACACACACACACACACACACACACACACACACACACACACCATTCTTTCTCTCACACTAACACACACACACACACACACACACACACACACCATTCTCTCTCTCACACTAACACACACACACACACACACCATTCTCTCTCTCACACTAACACACACACACACACACACACACCATTCTCTCTCTCACACTAACACACACACACACATTCCATTCTATCTGTCACACTAACACACACATACATCCCATTCTCTGTCTCACACACACACACACACACACACACACCATTATCTCTCACACTAACACACACATACATCCCATTCTCTGTCTCACACACACACAAACACACACACACACACACACACACACACACACACACCATTATCTCTCACACTAACACACACATCCCATTCTCTCACACACACTTACATACAAACACATACCGTTCTCCTCTCTCTCTTTCTCTTCCTCCTTCTCTCTCTCTCTCCATCCCTCCGTTCTCCTCTCTCTCTTTCTCTTCCTCCCTCTCTCTCTCTCTCCATCCCTCCGTTCTCCTCTCTCTCTTTCTCTTCCTCCCTCTCTCTCTCTCTCCATCCCTCCGTTCTCCTCTATGTGTGTTTTCCACTGGAGTCCTGTGCTGATCAGCTGTTTGTTGCTGAGCAACAGGAAACAGGAAGAGGCTTGTGGCCTTGACTTGCCCTTATTGTTCCTGGTTGATGTAGTTATACTACATAGATATCTTGCCCTTATTGTTCCTGGTTGATGTAGTTATACTACATAGATATCTTGCCCTTATTGTTCCTGGTTGATGTAGTTATACTACATAGATATCTTGCCCTTATTGTTCCTGGTTGATGTAGTTATACTACATAGATATCTTGCCCTTATTGTTCCTGGTTGATGTAGTTATACTACATAGATATCTTGCCCTTATTGTTCCTGGTTGATGTAGTTATACTACATAGATATCTTAGCCTTGTTCCTGGTTAATGTAGTTATACTACATAGATATCTTAGCCTTATTGTTCCTGGTTGATGTAGTTATACTACATAGATATCTTGCCCTTATTGTTCCTGGTTGATGTAGTTATACTACATAGATATCTTGCCCTTATTGTTCCTGGTTGATGTAGTTATACTACATAGATATCTTAGCCTTATTGTTCCTGGTTGATGTAGTTATACTACATAGATATCTTAGCCTTATTGTTCCTGGTTGATGTAGTTATACTACATAGATATCTTGCCCTTATTGTTTCTGGTTGATGTAGTTATACTAGATAGATATCTTGCCCTTATTGTTCCTGGTTGATGTAGTTATACTACATAGATATCTTGCCCTTATTGTTCCTGGTTGATGTAGTTATACTACATAGATATCTTGCCCTTATTGTTCCTGGTTGATGTAGTTATACTACATAGATATCTTGCCCTTATTGTTCCTGGTTGATGTAGTTATACTACATAGATATCTTGCCCTTATTGTTCCTGGTTGATGTAGTTATACTACATAGATATCTTGCCCTTATTGTTCCTGGTTGATGTAGTTATACTACATAGATATCTTGCCCTTATTGTTCCTGGTTGATGTAGTTATACTACATAGATATCTTAGCCTTGTTCCTGGTTAATGTAGTTATACTACATAGATATCTTAGCCTTATTGTTCCTGGTTGATGTAGTTATACTACATAGATATCTTGCCCTTATTGTTCCTGGTTGATGTAGTTATACTACATAGATATCTTGCCCTTATTGTTCCTGGTTGATGTAGTTATACTACATAGATATCTTAGCCTTATTGTTCCTGGTTGATGTAGTTATACTACATAGATATCTTGCCCTTATTGTTTCTGGTTGATGTAGTTATACTAGATAGATATCTTGCCCTTATTGTTCCTGGTTGATGTAGTTATACTACATAGATATCTTGCCCTTATTGTTCCTGGTTGATGTAGTTATACTACATAGATATCTTGCCCTTATTGTTCCTGGTTGATGTAGTTATACTACATAGATATCTTGCCCTTATTGTTCCTGGTTGATGTAGTTATACTACATAGATATCTTGCCCTTATTGTTCCTGGTTGATGTAGTTATACTACATAGATATCTTGCCCTTATGGGTCATTCTACGAAACCGGTGCCTTTTCACTTTGACATTTTTTTTAAAAATCATGTAGGACAAACCATATTTTAAGACATCCACATGATATAAGACATATATGACCTGCATAAAAAAATATTTTCCCACCTCAGGCATAAATCCCTATTAATATTTTCCTTTTTATTGTAGCCCAGGTGTCTTTTTTTTTACCACCCCGTAACGGACAAGATGCGCTCCATTTTAGACATAATGCATACATTGAATTCAGAACATTTCATGTTTTCCTGTCATAAAAATGTCCTTAATTTGATATTAAAAGTTATAGCTTTGTTTTTTAATTGGAGATTTGCAGAATTTAGATTCTAATCTTCAAACTGTGAATTCCACATGCCCATTGGTTGGTGTTTTGAACAATATTGGCTATTTTACTCCCTATTGTCAAATTAAAGCTACATGTGTAAATAGGCCCACTTCATCACACTATGATCAAACATTTATTTATGGGCTATTTCACTCACTCTCTAGTATTTTTTTTTAAAAACACACATGTTATGGGGTGGTAAGTCATGTTACAGGGTGGTAAATCCTGTTACGGGGTGGTTAATTTTGTTTGTTTCCATAATTTAACAATAATTTGATTAGTTCTGGACATATGTGTGGACTGTTAATGTCGTAATAAGTCAAGATCCAAAGTATATATAAACATATTTATTGATATGAAGTTCAAAATGCATGTTATGTCATGTAATACTGGGTACATTCAACATGGATAGATTTCAGAAGATTGAGTACATTCATTTTGAAATATGATCATAAAATTGAGTACATTGAAAAAGATAAAGTACTCTCAGGAGGGGTGTCAAAAGCCTTCATTCTAGCCTTCGCCTACCCTGGAAATCCAGAGTTCTCGCAAGAGCACAATGGAATTGTCTCTGCGAGGCACTCTGGCAATGAGCAATGATGCACGTTACTTTTTCCCCTTGCATCCCGTAGAACCAATCAAATCGTATCTGACATAGGCGGGCCAGAGGCGAGCTAAACTGATGACGACAGCGTTGCAACGTTGGAAACATTGATCGTAGTGTTATCCAATTGCGTCGAAGTCCGTAATCATTCAGAGTAAACATTGGTCTGGTGTTATCCAATTGCGTGCAGTGAGATTTTCAAATGCATGCTTGGTGCCACCCCTCGAGTTGGGCCATTACATGATTGTTCGTGGCCAGACCATTAATCTTTCTAGATTATCAGGGTCTGGATTTTCCAGGCTAGCCTTTGCCTGCTTTCTCCTTTCAGGGCTAGTCCACACGTACCAAACCAATCTTTTTTTCCTCCGTCTTCCCTGGAACCGTATCAAGAATATTTGCGTCCAAACGGATCCATCTCAACACGACTCAACACGTTACTTCATATCCCAGGCCTAGAGGTGGCACTGTTTCTGTTACAGAAATTGACCAAAGCTTGCGTGCTGTAGGCTATACAAACAGACAGAATAGGCTACGACGAAAATGGCTAGTGCAAGGAAACCAGAATTGTTTGTGTGGACTGATAGTGAACTGTCAACTGTAGTCAACTGTAAAACTAATAAACTTCATTTTTACGGTTTGTGAAGGGTGCAGTCCCGTCCTTTATT
Organism: Alosa pseudoharengus; assembly: GCF_046254945.1. Classification (NCBI taxonomy): domain Eukaryota; kingdom Metazoa; phylum Chordata; class Actinopteri; order Clupeiformes; family Clupeidae; genus Alosa; species Alosa pseudoharengus. Next base: position 594,195 of record NW_027468859.1, read on the forward strand.
TGGCTAACGCAGGTACAAATAATCTCCTTTACTTTCTTTGGTTGTAGGATAGTCCGCGATTCACATTAGTTTTGGCTATCACCGCAAGTGCATAGGCTACTAAACGCTAGGCCTACCCAAGTTCTAGGCTATTCCGTCGCCAGATTTATAATATTGCTATAATACCTTCGTTAGTAACATTTAAACTTACACCGCACTTCCCTAATAAATGGACGGGGCCTCATTTTGTTCCTTCCACTTTTTCCTTAACTGTCGTTGGTCCCTCTCACTCAGATCTTTGATCAACAACTTCTTCCCTCTTTCGACATCTCGTCTCCTTGCCGCTCCATCTCTAGATACTGCTGCCTCCTCTCTGGATCGGCATTGCGGCGAGCACGGAACACTCGCTGTCGTTCAGCATTGCTCATTGGAGCCATAATTGTCTGCAAATTATGAAAATTATCATAATTATTTACACTGACTAGGTGTGTGTGCCAAGTTGAGAGAGACAGAGAGAGAGAGAGAGTTCATGACTGGGTTGTCACTAGATACACAAAAAAGCTAAGTACTCTACATTTTGAAATGCATTCATTTGCTGTGATGACCGCAGAAACCTCCTTTCTGCTTGTAGTTAGCCCTTCCCAACAAGTCCATCACAACTAGTTAAGCTGTTTAATAATTATTTCTCACCACAATAGTCTCCAGTAGGCTAACATTGGCATACAATATAGTCATAAAATATTAACAGTGACCAATGCATACTGATGAACCAGCATTCAACAGATTAGCTGGTTGCTATGGACTTATTGCTAAGGGCTCACTGCAGAAAGAACAGAGGTTTCCCCCAGTCATCACAGTATGTAAAACTATATATAAATATAATTTTTATGAATTGTGTAATCTAAATGGCAATGGCAACCACTCTGCATTCCCCTTATCACCCCCTCTACATTCCCCTTACCACCCCATAACGATACAAAGTGTTATGGGGTGGTATGTTACGGGGTGGTAAATTTCACCTCAGAATGACTGCAGCTAGCACTGTTATTGACTAGCTAAGATAGCAAATATATCATTCAGTTTAAAATGTCCTTCACTTTACATTACAGTTGAAAAAAAAATCCTAATTTAACAGTTTCCCTATCTATTATACGTTATGGGGTGGTAAGCTTAAGCTTAACGGACCCTATCTAACTACCAAAAAGAGCAAATAAATCATATCAAATTGTGTGGGAACTTGCCTGCTTGAGACCTTGGCTCCTGCAAGGGTTTGAGTGATGTCATCTGCTGTCTGTGAGGTCACTTAAAGAAACAGTGTCTTTGTAATAGCCAGAACATGTAAGCGTTATGGGGTGGTATGTAAAACTACGGGACGGGCATAAATCATGATTTTTGTATAGGAAATCATACTTTTATTTTAAAAAAAACATATAGTATAGTATCAAGAGCATATTTTTAATCATGACATTAATGAAAATTTGGTTAAAAAATGAAATGTTCTAATTAATATATTAGGTGCGAATTCCATATGTGACTTTCCGGACATGGGGAAATTGGCCATGTCCTTGGTAAAGATGACTAAAAAGTGTAGGATTTATATTTACAATGACATTGAAATATGCATTATGTAATTCATAACACTTAAATTAACAGGTTTGATCCTTTGAAATACATTTTGACACATTTTTACATTGTCGAGAGCTCATGAAATGGACCGGACGCAAAAGGCACCGGTTTCGTAGAATGACCCTTATTGTTCCTGGTTGATGTAGTTATACTACATAGATATCTTAGCCTTGTTCCTGGTTAATGTAGTTATACTACATAGATATCTTAGCCTTATTGTTCCTGGTTGATGTAGTTATACTACATAGATATCTTGCCCTTATTGTTTCTGGTTGATGTAGTTATACTAGATAGATATCTTGCCCTTATTGTTCCTGGTTGATGTAGTTATACTACATAGATATCTTGCCCTTATTGTTCCTGGTTGATGTAGTTATACTACATAGATATCTTGCCCTTATTGTTCCTGGTTGATGTAGTTATACTACATAGATATCTTGCCCTTATTGTTCCTGGTTGATGTAGTTATACTACATAGAAATCTTGGCCTTGTTGTTTCTGGTTGATGTTTGCTAGTTATACTACATAGATATCTTGGCTTGAATGCTTTGAACCAAAGGGTCGAATCCCATATTCTGCTGTTGGTGATGCTGCTGTTGGTTCTGGTTCTGGGGATGCTAGCCCTATTCTGCTGTTTGGGTTCTGGTGACGCTAGCCCTATTCTGCTGTTGGTTCTGGTGATGCTAGCCCTATTCTGTTGTTTGGGTTCTGGTGACGCTAGCCCTATTCTGCTGTTGGTTCTGGTTCTGGTGATGCTAGCCCTATTCTGCTGTTGGTTCTGGTTCTGGTGATGCTAGCCCTATTCTACTGTTTGGGTTCTGGTGATGCTAGCCCTATTCTACTGTTTGGGTTCTGGGGATGCTAGCCCTGTTCTGCTGTTGGTGATGTCTGCTGCTGTTTGGGTTCTGGGGATGCTAGCCCTATTCTGCTGTTGGTTATGTATGCTGCTATTTGGTTACTGTGTGGGCTCGTTATGCTAGTCTTTATTGTGGTTGCTTTTGATGGTATTTTAGCATTAACATGTTGTGTTAGTGGTGGTTTAGCATTAGCATGTTGGTGTTGTGCTAGTGGTGGTTTAGCGTTAGCATGTTGATGCTGTGTTAGTGGTGGTTTAGCGTTATGGTGCTGTGTTAGTGGTGGTTTAGCATTAGCATGTTGGTGCTGTGTTAGTGGTGGTTTAGTGCTAGCATGTTGGTGCTGTGTTAGTGGTGGTTTAGCATTAGATAGATAAATAGATAGATAGATACTTTATTGATCCTCAAGGGGAAATTCAAGGGTCTCAGTATCATACAGACATCACACACAACACTTACAGCAGAAATGGTAAACATAAGTATACGCATAAACATATAGCTAAACTCCACTGTACAATAAAGACAGTAGAAGATAAGAAAGATAAGAAAACTAACAAAACTAAATACTAAATACACTATATAAATTAAATTAAGAAAGTCCAATGTGCTTGAGGGTGATCAAGCATAAGACGCTTGTAGTGACAGGGCCGGGACTGGTGAGGTGCTAAAGGGAGTGAGTGTCATGATGAAGGTGCAAACAGTAGTCCAACCATAGTCCTTAGTTATGTGTGCCTGGCAAGGTGCTCAAGAGGGTGAGTGTCATGGTGAAGGTGCAAAAAGTAGTCCAACATTAGTCCAACAGTGCAACAGTGCAAGAGTAAGGTCTAGAGACCAGCATAAATAATAT
>NW_027468859.1:602500-610000 GCF_046254945.1 Alosa pseudoharengus
GATCAGTTCTATCAAATGATGTAAAATACATATGGTAATGTTGATATAGTAATGAACAGTCTTTGAAAATCCTCTCAAAATGTATACCGAAATTCGTTAAAATTTAATTTCATTCACATAAAAATAAATTTTCATCATATTTCTATACGAGATAGAGAAAAATATAGAGTGTATGACATGTTCAGCAAGTTGTGGGCTATTTAACAAAAAAGACTGAATTAGAATATCATTAACCTTTCAAAAGTTATGATAAATTTAGTGATCAGTGTAAAAAAATGCAGGAAACGGGATTTAGAATGTTGACAGAATTCACATTCTCTTTCTCACCAAAAACATAAAAGTATGCATAAAAACTAATAATGAAGTCAGACACAATGGTTTAGATTTATTTGGTCCATAAGAATAAACCATTTATTTGTATATAAGCAAATGCTACAGTAAATAATAATGATATATAAAAGAAAAACATGTACCTTACCAGTAATACAGGAAGTAAGTATACTGTATATTTATTGAAGATCAATTCTGAATAGAGACATAAAATGCATTTGATTCAACAGATACAACTTCCTTATATAAATTAGTGTAATATGAAAATGATATACATCTATAAAATGTATTATTTATGAAAAGCTAGGAATACAATCAACTTCAACATCACTCAAAAATCAATGTGTTCTAAACATTTGAAAGTGGATTACATAGAACAAGCCTGTTGAGAATAAACACATACACACATATACACACAAACTCACACACACACACACACAGAGGAGGATAGGGAAAGGTGGGGTGGGGAACCTGAAGGTTAAACACAGAAGACCTATGACTCATAACGAAACGCATCCCCTTCTGTAGAATGCCAAATCTGACAGCAATTTAGTTTACCAAAAAAAACAAAGTCACTTACCGCTAAACTCCAGGCCATACAAGCTACTTTAGTGTTATTAGGGCCCGAGCACCGAAGGGCGCAAGGCCCTATTGTTTTTGTAAGGATTATTATTATTATTATTTTTATTATTATTATTATTATTATATTAACTTTGTCTCAGAGCGTTTTCCTTTTTTGAGGTGGTTAACATGGTCGAAAACGCTTGAAATTTGGCACACATATCAGGTGTCACGCAAAGCAGTTAGGTACAAGAGCTTGGCCCTGGGCGTGGCCCAGGGACTCAGTAGCGCCCCCTTAGGTGATTGAGGCAGTGGTTGGCACATACTTTCAGCTAGACGCATCAAATTCGGTAGGTATGTGTATCTCCCCAAGATGAACAACTTTCGTATGTACAATGCATTAGCCACGCCCAACAGGAAGTGAGGTATTTGGGATTTTGTGCGGACTAAAATGTGATGAATTGTGATGCCAGAAGACGTTCTTCCCATCGGTGAAAACGCATGAAATTTGGCACACACGTCAAGAGGTACCATGAATACACAGGGGAAAAGCCTTGGCACTGGGCTTGGCCCAGGAACTCCATAGCGCCCCCTTATGTCACTGTGACTTGTGGTTGGAATATAGTTTTAGATACACACACCAAATTTGGTGGGTGTGTGTAACTCCCAAAAACAATCAACTTTTGTATTAACATGCCATTAGCCACGCCCACAGGAAGTGAGGTAATTGGGATTTTGTGCATTGTGGACATGATCAATTTTAACGTACTCCTCCTAGACGATTGATCCAATTCATGTGAAAGTTGGTATACATGATGCCAATATGCTTCTGATTCTAAATTGTGAAGCTTTTTTTGATATGTTGTAATTTGACGAAATGGCGAAACTATGAATTTTAATACCCTTCCACGTTAACAATAAATGTGTCTTAATTCACCATGCATGGCTTGAAATGTTTTAAATTTCACAGGTCTTTGAATACCATGGTAGTGATGATATTCACATGCCCATAATGTATATTTGGCATAGCGCCACCACCTGGCAACAGAAAGAATGGCAATTACATTGATGTTACATGATCAATTTTAACATACTCCTCCTAGACGGTTTGCCGGATTCATGTGAAATTTGGCTAACATTATGCCAAGATGTTGCTGATGTTAAATTGCGAAGGGATTTTTGATATGTAATATGTCATGATTTTAATATCTCACCATATAAACTGGAAATGTGTCATATAATCACAGTGCATTGAATGAATGGTCTGAAACTTCTCAGGTTAATAGATATTATGATTATGATGATATCCAGACACCCAATGGGCCTGCCTGACATAGCGCCACCACCTGGCCAAGTAGGAAATGTGCCAGAAATGGACAATGCCTTAAGTGATTGATCTGAAACTTTATAAAATATTGGATATCATTATTGTGATGATATTCACACATATAATTCACATGCCTAGCATAGCGCCACCATCTGGCCAAACAGGAAATATGCCAGAAATGCTCTATGCTTTGAATGAATGGTCTGAAACTTCTCAGGTTAATAGATATTATAATTATGATGATATCCAGACACCCTATGGGCCTGCCTGGCATAGCGCCACCACCTGGCCAAGCAGGAAAATGTGCCAGAAATTGGTAATGCCTTTATTGGTTGATCTGAAACTTTACAAAATATTGAATATCATTATTGTGATGATATTCACATGTGTAATTCACATGCCTAATATAGCGCCACCATCTGGCCAAAAAGTGTATCAAAAATGTACTTTGCTTAAAATGAATAATCTGAAATTTCTCAGGTTAATATATATTATGATTATGATGACACACAATGGGCCTGCCTTGCATATTGCCCCACCTGGCCAAGCAAGTAAATGTGCCAGAAAATAACATGCAAAAACAAATAACACACACATCAAATATGTACATTTTACAAATGCACCACGTCGGTGCTTTGTTGGATTCTGAAATGTCATGGGTTGCGGCCCGCAGGTGCTCGGGCCCGCCATTGCCGCTTGCGGCTATATTTATGTGTTGTTTTTATAACAAAACCAACAATTTTTCTTTTGCTCCTGCTGTACAGGAATATGTACTTGATGAAAAGACGACAGAGTAGTAGTTGGAGCAGCTGAAGGCGAGGCTGAAATTTGGACGGAAATGCCTGTCAGCTGTTGTGATAGATTTTCTCCAAAGTCTTTCTGGCTGTAGCTACCAAACCTAGGTTCAACACCAGATTCTGCATTGTCAAACTTGAAATTAGGGCTGCACGATATTAGGAAAACATGCGATATGGGATAACATTATTGAGTACGGCGATAATGATATAAGTTGCGATATTTAAATATTTTATGTTTTTCTCCACCTCATGTTTTTCTCCAACCTCATACGCTGCGCATCCCACGTTATTAGGCTACCAGCATGCCTAGTGCAGCGGTAAGTGAAAGTAAGGGGTTGCGATCGCACAGTCCAACGAAGTAGGCTAAACAACTTTTACAAATAACGAATCCTGATTACCTCTCTGCTGCTGTCTGGGGCTTTTGCTAAATGCAAATCATGAAATACAAGCCTTACAGTGAAAGACAGATATCTTCTGATCCTATAACGATAACGAAATAAATTGTTTATTTTAACACAGTGGAGAAGGACGCATTTGGCAATGTCTTTGTAACACGTCATCCTTAATAAAACCAAAATATTTCCATAGAACAGACATGCTTTTCCTTTTAGTCACCAATTCCTCTTCACCCAAGTGTAACCTACCTCGCTCGACTCATTATCTTCAGCCATCACGACATTAGCTCCCGCCTCAACACCTAAAACACCACACACCTAAACTGGTAGGGGACGGGCTTCTAAGGCAGCATGACAGCATCGGTTTGGTAAAATATGTTGACATTCAGAATGTGAATACACCATAGACTGTATGGAATGCGCACGGCACAGAAAATGTATCGAAATTTATCGAAAATTAAGTAATCTTTGCGGTATGTCCATCGCAAATGTTGATATCGCGATAATGATAGATTTTAGATATATCGTGCAGCCCTACTTGAAATAATAAGAAACTACTGACAACGGCAATGCCAATGGAGAAAAAGTGTACACAATATGTATTTCTCATTTGGTCAACGCTCCCTGATCCCTTCAGAGACTTGGTTCCCCAGTAGCAATGGATATTAGGGAGGGAAGTGAAGTCCCATGTCAATGATCAATCCCAGAAAACTGTGAAACTCTTCTGGGGTCTCTTCGTCCCATGCCCCTGCACTGTGTGTTTGCATACGACGGCCTACTAAGCACAACCTCCCACCCGTTCCGGTTGGTAAAACCACATATGCCTGGGACAACAACATATATAAAAAACATAACAAGTCTATTTCACAGTGTTTTAGTGGCAGTCTACACCACCCTACGCAAGCCACCTAAATCTATACCTTCTTCCTCCATCCTCACATGGTCTTCAACATTGTGAGTGCAAGCTCATCAGCAGTCAGCTACCTCTTCAGGCTTGCAAGGAGGTCTGTGTAGGTCTTGTCATCCTCCATCTGAAACAACAGTAAAATCATACAAATGTAATACCTTTATTAATTTAAAAAATAAAATCACAAAACTACAGATGCGTGCGTGTGTGCACACACATACACAAAAAGAGGTAGCCTAAACTATTGAAGCATTCTGAGTAACTCAAAAATATTTAGAAGTATGAAAAGTCATTTTATTACACATGGGTTACCCTAAATCTGATTGCCTGGCTGGCATTAAAATAAAGACAGATTACATTTCACCTAGTAACTAACTGCTGAAATGCAATAATGACATTTCTCACATAATATGTGATTTCACATCATGTTTTCTATAACTACATATTGAGAAGAGTAGAATATCAAGTCATGCCATCTTAGAAAATGTTGAGACAAGCACGTCTGATGTTTGTCATTCAGAAGTTAGCAAGGTAAAACAGTTCACTACAAACTGCCTAGCGAGGTAACAACCCGAGGAGAGGCAATAAGTTAATTAGCACTACATGTCTGACAGAATCCGTGCTTTCACATCTTGTTTTCTACAACTAGCTGCTACATATTGAGAGGAGTAAAAATATCGCTCAACTTATTTCATGTAAGAGAACGCAACTTAGAAACGCGGCGCCCATTGATTTATTCAGCTTTGGTATGCTATACTGACTTGCCAATATAATGCTTACCTAACAAGCAAATTGGTACTAGAAAACAAACTTACTTACAGGTTATATACTAACAGGTTTTTAAATGAAATTGTCAAATGAAAATAACTGATATCAAAAGCAAACGAGAATACTGCAAGCAGTTCAGAGTAATGCAGCTAGCTAAAGTTACATGACGATGCACTTAGCCACCGCTATGCCATAATGTTGACGCTGATGAGAAAGCATATTACTGTCAAATAACATGATTTTATGACTACAAATTAAGATTAACCATAATTAGAAACGATGTAAAAACATATATTACCTCAGTTTATCCAGCTGTGTGGTTTCAAGTCGAGGTAAACTCCAACGAAGTGCAGGTGGCATCTGGCGGTCCATGTCAAAATGTACGACTGAAGTGAAAAGTTTTTTTCACGACTCATCTTCAAGTATCCAAAACATTTCGCGCCATAAACCTCTTAACCAATCATATCAAATTTAAGCTTATGTTGTCAGCATTACGGGGAAGATTTCAGAAATAAAATCAGTCATTGGACAGCTGAGATATTAGATGATTGGTCATCGTTAAAATATTAACGAAATTAGAACGGTCGGGCTTGTAAGGGTTAAGCATACAATCTGGGTCAATTAAGACTACACATCCTATTCAACTGTTTCCTCTGCCCAAAACTGTTTCAAAATAAAAGTCCTCACTACAATAATCCACTGTTAAACAATGTAACCCATTAATCTACTGAACTTTTTACATTCAACTTTTAAACAGTCTACTTTTAAACTATCATTAAACTATCTATCTATTAAACTAGCTGTCTATCAACAACTTTTAAACTATCTACATTCAACTTTTAAACTTTTAAACTATATACATTCACTAGCTGTCTATCAACAACTTTTAACTTGTCATCAACTATGTCAACACTTTTCATCAACTATGACTCCTACCCACTGTAGCTAGTTAGCATGGTTAGCAAAGTTAGCATGTTAGCATTGCTATCAAAACTGCTAAACATGATTAGCTAGGTTAGCTAAGTCACATGGTTAGCACAGTTAACATGCTAACATGTTAGCATTCTAGTTAGCATTTTTAACAAAACTGCTAAAAATGATTAGCTAGGTTAGCTAAGTAACATGGTTAACATAATTAACATGCTAGCATGTTAACATGCTAGTTAGCATAGTTAGCATAACTGCTAAAAATGATTAGCTAAGTTAGCTAAGTAACATGGTTAACATAGTTAGCATGATAGCATGTTAGCATGCTAGTTAGCATTTTTAACAAAACTGCTAAAAATGATTAGCTAAGTTAGCTAAGTAACATGGTTAACATAGTTAGCATGCTAACATGTTAGCATGCTAGTTAGCATTTTTAGCAAAACTTCTAAAAATGATTAGCTAGGTTAGCTAAGTAACATGGTTAACATAGTTAGCATGTTAGCATGCTAGTTAACATGTTTAGCAAAACTGCTAAAAATGATTAGCTAGGTTAGCTAAGTAACATGGTTAACATAGTTAGCATGTTAACATGTTAGCATGTTAGTTAGCATAGTTTACATAACTGCTAAAAATGATTAGCTAAGTTAGCTAAGTAACATGGTTAACATAGTTACCATGCTAACATTGCTAGCATATTTAGCATGTTTAGCAAAACTGCTAGAAAATGTTAGTTAAGTTAGCTAAGTACCATGGTTAGCATGTTAGCATTGCTAGCACTGCTATAAAACATTAGCTAAGTAGCATGGTTAGCAGAATTAAAACTCTTAGCATAACTGCTAGCAAACATTAGAGCCGTTCCAACTTTTAGTTATCGTCAAATATCTACCTATACACAGTCATTAAACTATTTGAATATCAACATTCATTAAACTGCTAGAAAACGTTAGCTAAGTAACATGGTTAGCAGGTTAGCATTGCTAGCACTGCTATAAAACATTAGCTAAGTAGCATGGTTAGCAGAATTAAAACTCTTAGCATAACTGCTAGCAAACATTAGAGCCGTTCCAACTTTTAGTTATCGTCAAATATCTACCTATACACAGTCATTAAACTATTTGAATATCAACATTCATTAAACTGCTAGAAAACGTTAGCTAAGTAACATGGTTAGCAGGTTAGCATTGCTAGCACTGCTATAAAACATTAGCTAAGTAGCATGGTTAGCATAGTTAAAAATTTTAGCATAACTGCTAGCAAACATTAGAGCCATTCCAACTTTCAGTTATCGTCAAATATCTACCTATACACAGCCATTAAACTATTTGAATATCAACATTCATTCAACTTCCAGTCTGTCAACAACTTTTAAAGGCCGTGTTGCAGGATTCATTTTTCAAAAAATTTGCACAATTTGCTTGTTGATAATAAACATTTAAACTGTTATCCATTGTATTTGATGTTGTTGGGTATCACAAAACGGAATATAAT
>NW_027468859.1:620000-623202 GCF_046254945.1 Alosa pseudoharengus
CACGCTGCTAAGGCAGCCTGGAAACTACCGCCCTAATTTTTGCCTCAGATAGGGAACCAATCACAGAACAGGGGGGAAAGCAAGACGATGATGAGCTATGCACAGACACATTTGATAGACATCCTTGGCACCCAATAAACGGATCTGGGCATTTTTTTCAAATACGAGAAAATGAACGTTTGGTTCCCAGACCACGTCTCATTGAGAAGTGGTGGCGCTAGCCAGGCTATGTTATAGCTATGAACACATACAATGGCTTGTTTAAAAGGTGAGACTTTAAGCTCTTGGTGGGTGCAAACCGTGTATTTCTACACGCCTCTGTTCCTGAGAAATCCCAAGCTAAACAGTGGCTAGTTTTCATCAAAATCGCTGTTTTTTTCTAGAAATGGAGATATAACGTCTTTCATGAAATATGAAGTGTTGCCTGTAAACTTTCCGGGAAGTGATCAGCGAGACCTGGCGAGACTGCCACCTAGTGATAGACCCACGAAAATGGCCTGGTTTTGAGCTGACGTGCATGAGTCACTGATTCGACCCAAAGCGGCAACCGAGTTATGATAAAATGTCCAGATAAAATGTCCAGATTGTGCGTTTTCATGAGTTTTCGATCGTCATATATTTCATTTCCATTCATCACAGAGTTCCCAAAATCACATATAAGGTGTGTTAGAGTGTCTAGTTTCGTAATTTAAAAAAAGAGCTAAAAGCGTAATATTACATTTTTGGCACTCAATGAGTTAATGTGTTGTTGTTTGTCCTCCCCACAGGCAGGGGGCAGTGGTGCGCAGCTGAGGCACAGTGGTGTGTGTGTGTATTGATGGTGTGTGTGTGTGTGTGTTAATGTGTTGTTGTTTGTCCTCCCCACAGGCAGGGGGCAGTGGTGCGCAGCTGAGGCACAGTGGTGTGTGTGTGTATTGATGGTGGTGTGTGTGTGTGTGTGTGTTAATGTGTTGTTGTTTGTCCTCCCCACAGGCAGGGGGCAGTGGTGCGCAGCTGGCAGGGCAGCGGGGGCAGCAGCTATGTGCTGCAGTGGCGGCCACCTCCAGTTGGCTGGACAGTGCTGAGGCTCAGCTTCTCAGTGGCCCCATGCTGCTGTCAGACCACAGCGAGGCTCAACTCTGCCACCTTGAGGTCAGGAGTCTCATTGCACCGCACACTCACTAGCTCATTCATGAAGGCCACACGGGCTCTCGCTCGCAGTCTGGACCTCACTGATTACACTGCTGTCAAGAAATGATGTCATGATGATGAGATCATATCATCACCATTATTTATTTATATATATAATATTCACCCAATACGGAGTATATATAATATTCACCCAATATGGAGTGTATATATATATATATATATATATTAGGGCTGTCAAAATAACTGATTAATTTCGATTAATTAATTTGAAATAACAGATTATATATGTCATTATAACTGTAAAATGAAGGAGAGCGAAGAAAATGTGCTGCCTAGATCATTGAGTGGAAAATTTACCTTTCAAGTAAACATTTGCTTTTCCTCTGGCATGATGGTCTAAAGTCTAGAATCAATTAAAGGATGTTACGCCCATTCTCATTGGTTTAAAAGATGTTACGCCCACAACACGCCCATGACGGAGTAAGAAACATAAGGCCCACCTTCTCGCGCCGTGCGCGGAATTTTCATAATGTTTCATAACTAAACCACACCCACATACACACCATGACCATGCGTTTAAGACATTATGTCAGGAAATGATGTCGTACTGATGAGATCATGTGTCAGGAAATGATGTCGTACTGATGAAATCATGTCAGGAAATGATGTGTCAGAAATTGTGTTTGTTTATGAAATGTGTGGTGGTGATGTGTGTGTGTGTGTGTGGGGGGGGTTATAATATGTGTGTGTGTGTGGTTATACATGTGCGTGTGTGTGTGTGTGTTTATAATATGTGTGTGTGTGTGTGGTTATAATATGTGTGTGTGTGTGGTTATACATGTGTGTGTGTGTGTGTGTGTGTGGTTATAATGTGTGTGTGTGTGTGTGTGGTTATAATATGTTTGTGTGTGTGTGGTTATAATATCTGTGTGTGTGGTTATACATGTGCGTGTGTGTGTGGTTATAATATGTGTGTGTGTGTGTGTGGTTATAATATGTGTGTGTGTGGTTATACATGTGCGTGTGTGTGTGGTTATAATATGTGTGTGTGTGTGTGTGTGTGTGTGTGTGTGTGTGTGTGTGTGTGGTTATAATATGTGTGTGTGTGCGTGGTTATAATATCTGTGTGTGTGGTTATACATGTGCGTGTGTGTGTGTGGTTATAATATATATGTGTGTGTGTGTGGTTATAATATCTGTGTGTGTGGTTATAATATGTGTGTGTGTGTGTGGTTATAATATGTGTGTGTGTGTGTGGTTATAATATCTGTGTGTGTGGTTATAATATGTGTGTGTGTGTGTGTGTGTGGTTATAATATATGTGTGTGTGTGTGGTTATAATATCTGTGTGTGTGGTTATAATATATGTGTGTGTGTGTGGTTATAATATCTGTGTGTGTGGTTATAATATGTGTGTGTGTGTGTGGTTATAATATATATGTGTGTGTGTGTGTGTGTGTCCCGTAGGCGCTGATGCAGGAGTTGTATGAGGTGGAGGCGGAGCTGAAGCGCTGCAGGGAGGCTCTGAGTGAAGGGGCGTGGCTAGTGTGTGAAGGGGCGGGGTCAGTGGATGAAGGGGCGGGGCTAGCTGGTGAGGCGCTGGAGATGCTGGAGGAGAGACTCCGCCTCCTGAACAGCATGTTGGGACCTCGCTGCCAAGACATGACGGACAGACTGCAGGAGCTCAGCACCTTCCAGGTGTGTGTGTGTGTGTGTGTGTGTGTGTGTGTGTGTATTGATGGTGGTGTGTGTGTGTGTGTGTGTGTGTGTGTGTGTGTGTTGATGGTGGTTTGTGTGTGTGTGTGTGTGTGTGTGTATTGATGGTAGTGTGTGTGTGTATTGATGGTGTGTGTGTGTGTGTGTGTGTGTGTGTGTGTATTGATGGTGTGTGTGTGTGTGTGTGTATTGATGGTGGTGTGTGTGTGTGTGTGTGTGTGTGTATTGATGGTGGTGTGTGTGTGTGTGTGTGTGTGTGTGTGTATTGATGGTGTGTGTGTGTGTGTGTATTGATGGTGTGTGTGTGTGTGTGTGTGTGTGTGTATTGATGGTGTGTGTGTGTGTGTGTATCTCT
>NW_027468859.1:653402-655902 GCF_046254945.1 Alosa pseudoharengus
GAGCACAGGTCTGTCCACTCTACAGCTCAGAGCACATGTCTGTCCACTATACAGCTCAGAGCACATGTCTGTCCACTATACAGCACACTATTCTACACAGAGCACAGGTCTGTCCACTATACAGCTCAGAGCACAGGTCAAAGTCAAAGTCAAAGTCAAAGTCAAAGTCAGCTTTATTGTCAATTTCTTCACATGTTCCAGACATACAAAGAGATCGAAATTACGTTTCTCACTATCCCACGGTGGAGACAAGACATATTTTACCAATTTTTAAGTCCACAGACAAACATAACATTCAAGTAAACAAAAAGTAAGTAAATAAGTAAATAAGAGGGCACATATAATGGAAAAATAAGAGCAGCAAAATTTGGTTGAAATTGTGCATAGACAGTCAATAAAATAAAATACTAGTGCAAAGTCAGGCCAATAAAAGGCTGAGGTAGTTCTGTTTGACCTAAGTAAGAAATAAAGTGGCATAGTGGTGCAAGTTATGTAAGAGCAGCAGAAGTGTTGTGTTTTCAGGACAACAACAACAAGTTGCAAAGTGTACAAGTGTGCAAGTGGAGTGGTGCAGGCGGCCATTGTGGGTCCAATGTCCAGGATGTTATGTAGCTGAGGGTGGAGGGGGGAGAGGAGGGAGAGAGTTCAGCATCCTAACAGCTTGGTGTATGAAGCTGTTGGTGAGTCTGGTAGTGCGGGAGCGCAGGCTTCTGTCCACTCTACAGCTCAGAGCACATGTCATATTAGCACAACACACTATTCTACACAGAGCACATGTCATATTAGCACAACACACTATTCTACACAGAGCACATGTCATATTAGCACAACACACTATTCTACACAGAGCACATGTCATATTAGCACACTATTCTACACAGAGCACATGTCATATTAGCACACTATTCTACACAGAGCACATGTCATATTAGCACAACACACTATTCTACACAGAGCACATGTCATATTCTACACAGAGCATATGTCATATTAGCACACTATTCTACACAGAGCACATGTCATATTAGCACAACACACTATTCTACACAGAGCACTTGTCATATTAGCACACTATTCTACACAGAGCACATGTCATATTAGCACACTATTCTACACAGAGCACATGTCATATTAGCACAACACACTATTCTACACAGAGCACATGTCATATTAGCACAACACACTATTCTACACAGAGCACATGTCATATTAGCAGACTATTCTACACAGAGCACATGTCATATTAGCACACTATTCTACACAGAGCACATGTCATATTAGCACAACACACTATTCTACACAGAGCACATGTCATATTAGCACACTATTCTACACAGAGCACATGTCATATTAGCACACTATTCTACACAGAGCACATGTCATATTAGCACAACACACTATTCTACACAGAGCACATGTCATATTAGCACAACACACTATTCTACACAGAGCACATGTCATATTAGCACACTATTCTACACAGAGCACATGTCATATTAGCACACTATTCTACACAGAGCACATGTCATATTAGCACACTATCTACACAGAGCACATGTCATATTAGCACACTATTCTACACAGAGCACATGTCATATTAGCACACTATTCTACACAGAGCACATGTCATATTAGCACAACACACTATTCTACACAGAGCACATGTCATATTAGCACACTGTTCTACACAGAGCACATGTCATATTAGCACACTATTCTACACAGAGCACATGTCATATTAGCACAACACACTATTCTACACAGAGCACATGTCATATTAGCAGACTATTCTACACAGAGCACATGTCATATTAGCAGACTATTCTACACAGAGCACATGTCATATTAGCACAACACACTATTCTACACAGAGCACATGTCATATTAGCACACTATTCTACACAGAGCACATGTCATATTAGCACACTATTCTACACAGAGCACATGTCATATTAGCACACTATCTACACAGAGCACATGTCATATTAGCACACTATTCTACACAGAGCACATGTCATATTAGCACACTATTCTACACAGAGCACATGTCATATTAGCACACTATTCTACACAGAGCACATGTCATATTAGCACAACACACTATTCTACACAGAGCACATGTCATATTAGCACACTATTCTACACAGAGCACATGTCATATTAGCACACTATTCTACACAGAGCACATGTCATATTAGCACAACACACTATTCTACACAGAGCACATGTCATATTAGCACAACACACTATTTTACACAGAGCACATGTCATATTAGCACACTATTCTACACAGAGCACATGTCATATTAGCACAACACACTATTGTACACAGAGCACATGTCATATTAGCACAACACACTATTTTACACAGAGCACATGTCATATTAGCACAACACACTATTTTACACAGAGCACATGTCATATTAGCACACTATTCTACACAGAGCACATGTCATATTAGCACAACACACTATTTTACACAGAGCACATGTCATATTAG
>NW_027468859.1:665902-698248 GCF_046254945.1 Alosa pseudoharengus
CATTTTCACTACCTTTATTCATAAGGATTTATTCTGGTCATTGTAAGTGCCACACACATATATTATATATTGTTTTTTTCAGGAGAGTCTAGGCTATTCAGATCTGGAACCATTTCATGTATTAATACTAGCATTGATTTTATTTTGATTTTTAAAGAATTAAAACATAAAACGTGTATTATAAAAATTCTTATATTTCGACATGTATCTCACCACAGCAAGCTCACAGCTCTACATGCATTTCATGTGTGTGTAGGGCAGACTGTCCTGAATCGGGCAATATAATTGCCATGTTGGAGGGATACTCTGGGGCTGAGCAATTTACAGAAATATTTGCTGTGTGATTTACAGAAATAAATGCCATTTTTTATTTAGTGATGAAAAATGACCTTTCCGCGCTCCATATCTGTGACACGAACTGATCTGACCTGACTTGACCCGAGGTTGCATGTTAGCCTGCGTGCCTGTGTGTATGCAGTCATAATAATTCTCAACTTTTTACTGCATTGCCATGAACAAAGTAAAGGCAAAAAAGGTGTTTATTTGTTGAACAAATTGGGATGCAATGTGAGCCTTGAATTGGATGCCATGCAGGAATTTGCTAGGATCTCAAAACCGGAATATGAACATGCTTTGCCATAGAGAAACACATGATAGCATTGGATTATAAACATGCTTTGCCACAAGAACAGACAAAAACGTGGGGTAAGTCCAGCTATATGAAGTTATTATTTTGCTGTCACTTCGTCTGTTTTATAACCCAGAAGGATGTACTTGGTATCAAATGATAGCTCTGAGTCTCCTCTTTCATCTGACATGCGTGGCATATCTATGCGATCACGGGTCCGCGAGTAATTCAAACGAGAGAATTGAGTGTGCAGGTTGGTTTGTGTACATGACGTTATTATTTTGCAGTCACTTCGTCTGGTTTTATAAGCCAGAAGGATCGATAAACATGGTACCAATGGATAGCCCTGTGCCCCCTCTTTCATCTGATATGCTTGCCATATCGATGCGATCACGGGTTCGCGAGTAATTCAAACTAGAGTAATGTGTGTGCAGGTGAACGCAGAGGAGTATAGACTGTAAATATGATGCAATTTGATTTAATTTCATGATTTTTTTTAATTTTCATACTTGATCGTACAGACAAGTGTGTAGTCTCGTTGGAAAGCCCCACTTCTGCTCTGTCGTGCAATAAAGGTTTCATCTCGCTGCGATGAACCGTTCCGGAGCAATGTAACAGAGAAGAAAGGGTGTGTTTTTTGACGCACTTTGCGTCAATCGGGTTCTAAGGGTTAAGCTGCCATCGCCATACTATTTGCTACGATATTCACCTGTTAGAAATAGAACAAGTTGCTATTTCCTTTTTTTTCGTGCAGTGGATTAGACTATCAAATCGCTCGTTTGAACAGTAACAGTAATCCAGTTCTTTCGTGGTTTTAAATATAGTTGTTTCTGGCCTACCCACGAGAGGTTCAGTTTGTCAGTTTCACTTGCGCAGACACGTAGGCCTACATTGACACTACATGGACACTCTAATAGGCAATTTAATGTTATGCTTCTATATTTTATGACACCAAAATTAAGAAGTATGCTATATCTTGATCGGGAAAACGTTTAGTTTATTTTTCTTTCATCCGATAATAGCCTGCTGCAAATTAACAGACAGAAGCACAGCAGGGCACGCCTAAAATGAAAATGAATGAATGGAGCCTCGCTTCTCGCGTCAGTCAGGGAAAACACTGTTCACCAAGTCACGATGATCAGCTATCCAGCAGCAGTGTGTGTTGTTTAGCCTACGCTGAGTGTAATCTTAGGTAATGTTATGTCATGTATGAGAACTAATATTGCCTGGCAATAGCCTACTACATTGAAATAGCGGCGGCCATGTCTCCAGGCATTTTGGTGTTAAAGTTAACGTTAGTTTGCTTTGCATGTGAACATGATGTGACTTGATGTAGCCTACGACACGAAGCAGTAGCCTAACATTCCCTTGAACTAAAATTAGTATTACGAATAATTTAGAGATTAAAACCATGTAGCAAATTATAGCCTAATGACATACTACAATTATAGCCTTATGATATATTACAAAAAAAAGTCGAGTCCTCGACGAGTCATCGCGAGTGCGAATGAGTCCGAGTCCAAGTTCGAGTCATTCAGTGCTCAAGTCCAAGTCAAGTCACGAGTCTCTAAATTTAGCTAATGACTCGGACTTGTGTGTGTGTGTGTGTATGTGTGTGTGTGTAGTGTGTGTGTAGTGTGTATGTGTGTGTGTGTAGTGTATGTGTGTGTGTGTAGTGTGTGTGTGTGTATGTGTGTGTGTGTGTAGTGTATTTAATGATTCATCCTGTCGGTCTCTGGGCAGGGTGCTGTTTCCTGGTTGGTGGTGGATGAGCCGGATGCATCAGCAGACAGCGCCCCCAGCAGTCTGAGAACGGTAATGCAACACACCTCTCCACCTCTCTACACCTCTCCACCTCCGTCACCTCTCTCCACCTCCGTCACCTCTCTCCACCTCCGTCACCACACCTCTCCACCTCTCTACACCTCCGTCACCTCTCTCCACCTCTCCACACCTCCGTCACCTCTCCACACCTATTTCCACACCTCCGTCACCACACCTCTACACCTCTCCACACCTCTCTCCACCTTTCCACACCTCTCTACACCTCCGTCACCTCTCTACACCTCCGTCACCTCTCTCCACCTCTCCGTCACCTCTCTACACCTCCGTCACCACACCTCTCCACCTCTCCACACCTCTCTACACCTCCGTCACCTCTCCACACCTCTCTCCACCTTTCCACACCTCTCCACCTCTCCACACCTCTCTCCACCTCTCTACACCTTTTCACCTCTCTCCACACCTCCGTCACCTCTCCACACCTTCCACACAAAGATAAATAATACTGTGTAAATGGTGATTGGTGGATGGTGGGTGATTAGTGATTGATGGGTGATTGGTGGGTGGATGGTGGATGAATGCTGATTGGTGATTGGTGGCTGATTAGTGATTGATGGGTGATTGGTGGGTGGGTGGTGGATGAATGCTGATTGGTGATTGGTGGCTGATTAGTGATTGATGGGTGATTGGTGGGTGGGTGGTGGATGAATGCTGATTGGTGATTGGTGGCTGATTAGTGATTGGTGGGTGGATGGTGGATGAATGCTGATTGGTGATTGGTGGGTGATTAGTGGATGGTGATTGGTGGGTGGATGGTGGATGAATGCTGATTGGTGATTGGTGGCTGATTAGTGGATGGTGATTGGTGGGTGGATGGTGGATGAATGCTGATTGGTGATTGGTGGCTGATTAGTGATTGGTGGGTGGGTGGTGGATGAATGCTGATTGGTGATTGGTGGGTGATTAGTGGATGGTGATTGGTGGGTGGATGGTGGATGAATGCTGATTGGTGATTGGTGGGTGATTAGTGGATGGTGATTGGTGGGTGGGTGGTGGATGAATGCTGATTGGTGATTGGTGGCTGATTAGTGATTGATGGGTGATTGGTGGGTGGGTGGTGGATGAATGCTGATTGGTGATTGGTGGGTGATTAGTGGATGGTGATTGGTGGGTGGATGGTGGATGAATGCTGATTGGTGATCGGTGGGTGATTAGTGGATGGTGATTGGTGGGTGGGTGGTGGATGAATGCTGATTGGTGATCGGTGGGTGATTAGTGGATGGTGATTGGTGGGTGGGTGGTGGATGAATGCTGATTGGTGATTGGTGGCTGATTAGTGATTGGTGGGTGGATGGTGGATGAATGCTGATTGGTGATTGGTGGGTGATTAGTGGATGGTGATTGGTGGGTGGATGGTGGATGAATGCTGATTGGTGATTGGTGGCTGATTAGTGATTGGTGGGTGGGTGGTGGATGAATGCTGATTGGTGATTGGTGGGTGATTAGTGGATGGTGATTGGTGGGTGGATGGTGGATGAATGCTGATTGGTGATTGGTGGGTGATTAGTGGCTGGTGATTGGTGGGTGGATGGTGGATGAATGCTGATTGGTGATCGGTGGGTGATTAGTGGATGGTGATTGGTGGGTGGGTGGTGGATGAATGCTGATTGGTGATCGGTGGGTAATTAGTGGATGGTGATTGGTGGGTGGGTGGTGGATGAATGCTGATTGGTGATTGGTGGCTGATTAGTGATTGATGGGTGATTGGTGGGTGGATGGTGGATGGTGATTGGTCGGTGGATGGTGGATAGTGATTGGTGGGTGGATGGTGGATGAATGCTGATTGGTGATTGGTGGGTGATTAGTGGATGGTGATTGGTGGGTGGGTGGTGGATGAATGCTGATTGGTGATTGGTGGGTGATTAGTGATTGATGGGTGATTGGTGGATGGTGATTGGTGGGTGGGTGGTGGATGAATTCTGTATTCCAGCTCAATACCAGCTGCTTTCTCCTTTGTCATGTTGAGCTGAAGTTGATTTGGGAGTTTTACTGCTTTTTGCTCAGCTTTTATTTTGACATGTTACACATACAGAATGAATGGGATGCTGCATTCACTTGCTCATGAGGAGGAGAATAAGAGGCTGAATGTGGAGCAACGCTGGCTTGTCCTAGACGCTTCAGAGTAAAGGGTTCTCTGGGATAACGCTGGCTTGTCCTAGACGCTTCAGAGTAAAGGGTTCTCTGGGATAACCGAGCCGTTTGGAGAAGTCGGAGTTCTCTCTGCTGCCGTCTCAATGGTCTCCGGCTCTCCGAGCGGAACTCTGGTTCTCTTAGCGGAACCCTCTGCCTCCATTTGGTTTTGCTGTCATCTAAGCTTTGTCTTTCTTTGCTGGGACTGAAACATTCTTTTTTTTTTCACCCCCCCCCCCCCCCACAGCCGCGGGGCAAACAGGGCAAACGTAGTCCGTCTCCACCTGGAGCACCGCCCAACCGCCCACACCACAGGTACTGCTCCCCCGACTCCACATCGCCTCCACTGGGAAGGTGCTGGAACTGCATCCTAAGGGTGCCACTGGGAACAGATATGACAACACTCAAAAATGACATAGCTCCCTCTAGTGGCTTGGAGTAGTAGTACACATGTCCCATTGACCTAATGGTCCTTCCTTAGTCTGAACAGGCGAACCCAGTGGCACCCTAGCGCAAGTTCTGCCATCTCACCAGCATCCGCATCACGGAACACATCGGGTCTTTTGCTGCCATTTGATTTGCTGCTTGAACCACCCCATGCCTGCAGGTGGCAGTGTTGTATGTGGGGAATTCATTTGTTTACTTTAGCATTGCACCAAAGTGCTTTACATAAAATAAAAACAACAACAACAACAATAATAATAATAATAATAATAATAATAAATACAAATTAATAATAATAAATACAAATTAATAATAATAATAGTAATAAACCATGAATAGGCTAAGTAAAGAAGATAACAAACTTAAAAACTCAAAGATAACAACAGATGGCCCTTGTAGCCTAATGATACTAATGAACATAAAAAATTAAATGAAAATAACATAAAATAAATAAATAATTGGGGGAGAGGTGAAGGAGTCAGGGAGTGTTCAAAGCTAGGGAGAAGAGGTAGGTCTTTAGGTTGGATTTAAAGCTACTGACAGTGGGTCAGCATTTGACATCATCAGGAAGGCTATGACCCTTAGTGACCCTACTCCACTGAGCAGTGCAGAAATATAAAAAATATCTGTTTGGATATTATACTATTATGGGGTACTGTATGTATACATTTGCTTATCAATGGCTAAGATGCTTAATTTCTCTCCAAATAGCTCTCTAACAGAGGAGATAGTTCTCACAGAAGAGATAGTTCAGTACCTGACACAGTTCTGTTAGGAACCACAGTGAAGGGAACCAAGTCAGGGCAGTTCCCAGGGCAGTTAGAGAAAGAAATCTACTGAGACTCAAACAGGAGCGAGAGACAGAAATCTGCTCAGAGCCCAATAGACGTGTAGCAGCTAGGCACTGACGAGGAGTCTGCCACCCCCCCCCCCCAGAGAACAGGGTGTCTTGTGAAATAGCAGCTAGGCACTGACCAGAGAACAGGGTGTCTTTTGAAATAGCAGCTAGGCACTGACGAGAGAACAGGGTGTCTTGTGAAATAGCAGCTAGGCACTGACCAGAGAACAGGGTGTCTTGTGAAATAGCAGCTAGGCACTGACGAGAGAACAGGGTGTCTTGTGAAATAGCAGCTAGGCACTGACCAGAGAACAGGGTGTCTTGTGAAATAGCAGCTAGGCACTGACCAGAGAACAGGGTGTCTTGTGAAATAGCAGCTAGGCACTGACGAGAGAACAGGGTGTCTTGTGAAATAGCAGCTAGGCACTGACGAGAGAACAGGGTGTCTTGTGAAATAGCAGCTAGGCACTGACGAGGAGAGAGAACAGGGTGTGAGGGCTATTTGCTATATTGGAGATTTGACTCCACTCTGCTGTTGGCCTATTCTGTGTTCCTTACATGTTCTTGTGTGTGTGTGTGTGTGTGTGTGTGTGTGTGTGTGTGCTTGCCTGTGTGTGTGTGTGTGTGTGCTTGCGTGCGTTGATGTGTGTGTGTGTGTGTGTGTGTGTGTGTGCAGATGGCCCGGAGGCTCTGGCTGTGGTTCTTCCCATTCTGAGCGCTGCTCCTCCCAGGCTGTGGGTGGCGCTGTGGGCCGGCACTGTCAGTCCTTCTTCCTGCGTGTGCTGCGGGCTGCTCTCCCTCTGCAGCTGCTGCTGCTGCTGCTGCTGGCGTTGGCCTGCCTGGTGCCCATGAGCGAGCAGGACTACAGCTGTCACCATGCCAACAACTTCGCCCGCTCTTTCCACCCCATGCTGCGCTACACCAACGGACCGCCTCCCATCTAAACTCCCCACTGCCCCCTAGAGGCCTGGAGGAGAAGGACATCTAAACTCCCCACTGCCCCCCAGAGGCCTGGAGGAGAAGGACATCTAGCTATCTACATATATCTATCTATATCTATCCATCTCTCCCTATCTACCCACCTACCTATTTACCCACCTAGCTATCTACCCACCTACCTATCTACCCACCTAGCTATCTTTATCTTTAATCTTATTTATTGCATTTTTAAAGATCTCTTGTGGGCTGCTGAGGGACTGCACCCTCAGTAGAGGTTGGTTTGCTGTTTGCCTGACTGTATGGAGCACTACTGCTATGCTTTACTGTTGCTAAATCGGCAACGCTGCTCTAACCACGTTTGACCCTCCCTGCTTCCCGTAGCACTTGGCAGGTTGGACAGAGTGGAGTGCTGTGGCGCTTGCTTAAAAGCCTGATATTAAAGGTGCTCTAAGCGATGCCACTTACTGCGAACATCACCTAACCAACCGCTAGCTGTCTGTGTCCTGAATACACTGTAAAGAAACGCAATCTCTGTGGACAGCCCAGGCTCCAAAAACGGCAACAAAAACAACCTGGGCAAACCTAGCCCATAAAAACATAACAAACTGTTCCAGCAAATCACAGACGAGATGCGCCTTTAGGAGAGTTTCAATTGTATGGGAGCAGCACGGGAGGGAGGGGGAGGAAGTAGCGAGCTAGCTCTCTGTTTTGTTTGAAAGTCAACAGAAGTGACGTTACCCAGCATCGCTTAGGGCACCTTTAACCTTTAACCCTTAGTGTAACAGCACAGAGCCTTTATGGGGCCACCTGCATGGACAATATCCCTTTAGGCCAAGAGAAAGTTATTTATTTTGTTCTATTTGATTTGAATCTGGTTTATTTTTGCAGTATTTAATAAAAAAGACTCACTTGTATCTCTCAAATGGTTTGTAAATGAAGAGTTTGAAATGTAGGCAGTTATTTTTTTACCATGTTTTTTTTTACTTGAAATTCTTTGGTTTGAAACATGGCAATCACAGACTTGGCCAGTGGGTGTACAGTAAGTGATGGCCCTCATTGGAAATGAGCTTGTTCGTAATCATTTAGAAGTTATAAAACTGTAAAAAAAACAATGAAATCATGTGATTTAGTATTTATGTCTGTACAGTTTGCTAATGCTGACATTAAACATTAAACATGCTTTTGTTTGCTTTGAAAAGTGATTTCATGTTTTTATTTTTATTTTTTAAAAGAAACATCAATCACATCAGTAGGGCTGAAACGATTCATCGAGTTACTCGAATAATTCGATTACAAAAATTACTCGAGGCAAAAACCCTGCCTCGAAGCCTCGTTAAATTCCTATGATGCGCACTATACGCGCAGGGATCTGACTGTTCCACACGGACCGTTGTTCAGGAAGCACACCACTAGCGCGAGAATCGTGATGCATTCTGAATTTAGCTGGCGCGATTGCGGAGTGAAGATGTCCATAAATGGCAGAGAATGTCTAAAGTTTTCAAGTAAAGTTTTGGGATCATTACATACTCAAAAAGGAAAAGAACAAGCATCTGAACCTAAAACATCCACTCCATGCTGTTTCACCAAGCATCAAAAAAGTGGGCTATCTATCAATCTATCTAGCCTATCTATCTATCTACGTAGCCTATAGCTACATTGATGTTGGCTGGTTTTAATCACATACTGTATTTGTAGCGATGTCGTGATATAATGTTTAGCTTTGATGTTTTTAAGTAGTAAACTTATTCACGTTCAATTGCGTGCACACACACACACACAGGTTGCTAGGTTACCATAGGTTACCAAGGCTCACCCCAGAAATTATTTTTTAGTAGCCTAATGGTAAAATTATTTGTTAGTAGCCTAATGGTAGGCTATTTTTAGTAATGGTAAAATTATTTGTTAGTAGCCTAATGCCAAATGCTGCAGGTGTAGAAATCTACATAAAACAGATATTTACTTTGATGTCAAGTCTAGATTACAGCCTGAAACTTGTTGTGCATATTAATACATTAAATTGCTTTCCCTCTTCTCCCTCCCAGCACTTCACAACATAGTATGGACAGCTTTGTTTGCCCAGCTCAGTCATGCACAAGAGGCTGCAATTTTACAGAGAGCATTTTGAACATTATTTAATTGTTGGCACTGGCACTTATAAACACTAAATGGGTAAATTGCAATAAATGGGCTTAGTTTTGGAGCCAAATGTTGGAGTTAGAATAAATACCTCTGTGCCAATTGCTTGATCATTTTACAGCAATGTAATTTTCGTTATGCATTATTTGTTTTGGTCGTTTAAAAATGCAAAAAAAGAATTATCCGATTAATCGATCGATAAAGTGCTAGATTAATCGATTACAAAAAGAATCGATAGCTGCAGCCCTACACATCAGTGGGCATAACATCATAGATCTTTATTTGGGCTCTTTAGGTCTTTATTTGGGCTCTTTAGCGGTCACCACAGAGTGGGCATAACATCATAACCTGACCCTAGCCAGATGAATTTCGTTCCGCTTAGCTCCGCTACCGATTTTATGGTAGAGCCAATCAGGACGCAGGGCGGGAGTTTTATAGATGTGACATAGCGTAGAAGCGACTATGAGAGACTGTTGGTTGGCTTCGATGTGAGTGGTTGAAGTAGCACGTCACTAGATGACGGACAAGTGGCTTATTCAATCATATGCAAGCATTTTTTGATTAGGCCCAGCCTTCTGAAGCAACACTTCAATGGATCGGTTCCAGATGGATGAGTGGAGCTAGGCGGAGCGAAATTCATCTGGCTAGGGTCAGGTTAATAACATCATAGGTCATCACAGAGTGGGCATAACATCATAGGTCTTTATTTGGCCTCTTTAGCAGAGTGGGCATAACATCATAGGTCACCACAGAGTGGGCATTACATCATAGGTCTTTATTTGGGGTCTTTAGCGGTCATCACAGAGTGGGCAATACATCATAGGTCTTTATTTGGCCTCTTTAGCAGAGTGGGCATAACATCATAGGTCCTTATTTGGGCTCTTTAGCGGTCATCACAGAGTGGGCATAACGTCATAGGTCATCACAGAGTGGGCATAACATCATGGGTCTTTATTTGAGCTCTTAAGCAGAGTGGGCATAGCATCATAGGTCATCACAGAGTGGGCATAACATCATGGGTCTTTATTTGAGCTCTTAAGCAGAGTGGGCATAACATCATAGGTCCTTATTTGGGCTCTTTAGCGGTCATCACAGAGTGGGCATGTCATCATAGGTCTTTAGCGGTCACCACAGAGTGGGCATAACATCATAGGTCATCACAGAGTGGGCATAACATCATAGGTCTTTATTTGGGCTCTTTAGCAGAGTGGGCATAACATCATAGGTCCTTATTTGGGCATAAACACTGTTTACTGAACAGCACTGACAACATTAGAACAGAACCAGAGACAGATCCAATCAGGGTGGAGGTGCAGAACAGAACAGGATGGAGGTGCAGAACAGGATGGAGATGCAGACACAACAGGATGGAGGTGCAGAACAGAACAGGTGTGTGTGTTGTGTAGATGTGTTTTTGTAGTGTAGATGTGTGTGTGTTGTGCGTAGATGTGTTTGTGTTGTGTAGATGTGTGTGTGTTGTGTAGATGTGTTGTGCGTAGATGTGTGTGTGTAGTGTAGATGTGTGTGTGTTGTGTGTAAATGTGTGTGTTGTGTAGATGTGTTGTGTGTAGATGTGTGTGTGTTGTGTGTGTTTGAAATGTAGGCAGTTATAAATCAAATAAAACCCCCTTAGCTGTTCCAAAATAAGTGTAACCTACAGACTCCAGTGGCTTATTGCTTTTCTAAAATGGTTACTACATATCGCTGGCAAGATTTCATAAAATAAAGGCACAGCAACGGGAAATGTAAAGATTAATACATAGATAATCATTCTAACATCAAGAAATATACAGTATCTCCTCTATCGGAATGGTTGCAAAGCAACGTTGAAACGCAGCATTTAACTTTGACTTGAAGGGTTGTGTTGGGGTTTTATAACAGCGTTGAACACAATTCAGCCAATCATAATCAAGGTCTGGAACTATCCGTTTTAGAAATGTGTGTTGTGTAGATGTGTGAGTTGCGTATAGATGTGTGTGTGTGTGTTGAGGGTTATCACACTTAACACATCTTCAGGTGCAAAGGAAGAGGACTCCTAGCCTACAGCCTCAGGAGTCCTAAACTTCAGCCTCTGGTTTAGAGGAAGAAGAGGCTGCCAGGAGAGCTCTGATTTAAGACACTGTACAGTTCATATGTTTTATATACAGCCGGGCTCGGACTGGTAATCTGTACAACCGGGCAAATGCCCGGTGGGCCGGTCCACATGTGGGCCGTTGACCTCCGGGGTTTTTTTTTTTTTTTTTAAGTTATTTAGCCTATTTGCGGCCCGTCATGTAGACCTAGGCTTAGCCTATAAATGCAGTTGCATCCATTTGGCTTGGGGGGGTGACAGGTCAATCATTTTGGCCTCTTCATGACAGGTTCAGTGTGTGTTACGATCGCGCCCCCCTGCCCCACCCCTCAAGTGGATTTGTCCAAGCAGCCGCTAGGTTTGTGGGGAAATATAGCCGAGTCCATGCATGGTAGCCTAGGCTGCTTTGTGGGGAAATATAGCCGAGTCCATGCATGGTAGCCTAGGCTGCTTTGTGGGGAAATATAGCCTACGAGTGCATGCATGGTACCCTAGGCTGCTTTGTGGGGAATATAGCCGAGTCCATGCATGGTAGCCTAGGCTGCTTTGTGGGGAAATATAGCCTACGAGTGCATGCATGGTAGCCTAGGCTGCTTTGTGGGGAAATATAGCCTACGAGTGCATGCATGGTACCCTAGGCTGCTTTGTGGGGAATATAGCCGAGTGCATGCATGGTAGCCTAGGCTGCTTTGTGGGGAAATATAGCCTACGAGTGCATGCATGGTAGCCTAGGCTGCTTTGTGGGGAAATATAGCCTACGAGTGCATGCATGGTACCCTAGGCTGCTTTGTGGGGAATATAGCCGAGTGCATGCATGGTAGCCTAGGCTGCTTTGTGGGGAAATATAGCCGCGTGCATGCATGGTAGCCTAGGCTGCTTTGTGGGGAAATATAGCCGAGTGCATGCAAGGCTATGAGTGCATGCTAGGCTATGAGTGCATGCATGGTAGCCTAGGCTGCTTTGTGGGGAAATATAGCCGAGTGCATGCTAGGCTATGAGTGCATGCTAGGCTATGAGTGCATGCATGGTAGCCTAGGATGTATAAGTGCCCTCCCCAGCGGACTGGTGTTCACATCATCGCAGTTTAACCGTAAACAGCAATCAGAGGTGTCTAGTTTTATTCCATAAATATATTGTTTTTATAGACGTAAGTTGCACGCGCTACGAAGAGCTTCCATTTACTGCACCATTTTTCATTTAGTCAAGCAGTGACATGTGGTTTAATCAGTGTTGGGCAAGTTACTTCAAAATCTTAATATATTATGTATTACTTATTACTGTCATTTCAAAGTAATTCATTACATTATAATATTACTGTCTCTGAATTGTAAGGCATTACACTACTATTGTATTACTTTTAAGTTACTTTTACCAAAATATCTAGAAATATGGATTTGGAATTGTAAATGCAGTTTATTATACTCAATGCAGCTCATTGCACTTCTAATGGAGGGTGATGTGGTACAACATAATGACTGAGCTAGGCTTAAGGCTACAGTAGAATGCAATAGGTGCAGTGATGGCTCATGATGCAATACAAGGAACAATCATAGCCAGAATTTTGTTTAAAGAAGACAAAAGGTCAAAGTCTGGTCAATTGTGACAGAAATGCTCTAACTTTAGGCTTAGGCCTACTCATTAAAATCAACAGAGAGCCCACTACCTGTATATTGTAACCCAAAACTTAAAGACATGTCAAGATAGGCTACACAGTGCAGCTACTGGCCATTTTGGTGCCCTAACTGGTGAAATACAGTATTAACCTAAGTATGTCATCATATGGCCAACTATAAAGATGTAATCTGCCTGTTCCCAGGGATGGGTAGTATTTCTGAAACATGTAATATGTGTTTCAAATGCAAAATAGTATTTTGTCATTTGTATTTTATTGGGTTGAAGGAAATGGCTCTGTATTTTGTATCAAAATACTTTATTGGTGTGTATTTTTGTATTTTAAAAATACTGCAAAATACTAAATGTGAAAAACACAAAAAAAGTAGATACTACACACAGGTGTAATGAATAATTGGTAATTAGGCAACAATGGTTTATTTTTTATCGCAATCAGCTAATGTGAGAACAGCTGTGTTCAACAACACTTACAGCTTTTCAGTGACGGCTATTGCTGAAGCATCAGCCCTGGTCTGAAGCACTGGTGTGAAGTGGTACGCAAGTAAAGATGAGCAAGTTGACCTGTGAAAGTTCACATAAGGACACTGACAAAGGTAACCATGTCCCATTGTCTCCATGCCAATCTTTAACAAAAAAATGTCAGATATCTCAACCACAATGACATCAATAGATGGTAAGGTGTTGAGTGTGTTTGAATTCCCTTCCTTGTAGCATCCTTTTCTGCATTCCACAGTGGGGAGAAGTTCACCTTGTTTAATTAAATAACAATTCTATTTCCTTATTAGCTGCATACTTGAGGTTGGAGATATTAAGGCACGTCAAGTCTCTCACATACTGGAACTTCAAGATACATAGCCGTATGATTTTCTTATTCAGGTCTGCACTGGACTTGAATTACGAATTTTGGCACAGATACACAATTATAATTTTGGCCTATTGATTATAATGTGGTTAATTGAAAGCTCTGTCAGTCATTTGGATAAGCATCAGCTAGATGACTAAATGTAAATGTAAATTCTTGATTTATTCTTAATTTTGATCACACTACATCAGTGTTTCTCAAAGTGTGGTCCGGGGACCACTGGTGGTCCGCAAGCTATCTCAAGTGGTCCGTGAGCAGACGTGATAAAATATAAATAAGTTGTGTGCAATATTGAACCAACTTGTATGTAAATCCAAACAGTTCTGCAACACTGTCTATGTAACCTATGCCAGTTTAAATCATATGAATCCTCTAACACAATAAGCAAGGTGCCAAGACAATAAGCAAGGTTGTTCAGTGAGTATGCCTATTGTGTAATATACTGTTGAAGTAGGTCTACTGTTTTTTTTAGCTACACCTATTACAGTAGGTGGTCCGTGAGGTTTCTATTTATTGCTTAAGTGGTCCTTGGTCTGAAAAAGTTTGAGAAGCACTGCACTACATGAACTTGCATATGGTATACGACAGGGGCCAAATTGTATTGTTTTTTACTATATAGTTTTAATAGGCTAAATGGCCAACACTGATTAAACCACATGTCACTGCTTGACTAAATGAAAAATATAGGCTGCTGAACATGCATGGAGATCGTCATAGTTGACAGAAATTACAATACTGATTATATAATAACCTATAGGTCCAAATCTAAATGTTTGGGTTCAGTTTATGAAGTGTTGCTACAGCATGATACTGTGTGTTTGTTATTTATGGGGGGGAATCAGGGGGGGATTTTGGTATCGGTGGGCTTGTGTGTGTGTGTGTGTGTGTGTGTGTGTGGGGGGGGGGGGGGGGGGGTTCCGTCGGTCCAGTAGTGGGCCGGTCCAGGAGAAAATTGCCAGGGCCGAATTTAAATGTTCTGCTGTCTACACATGTAAATGTTCTGCTGTCTACACATGTAAATGTTCTGCTGTCTACACATGTTCCTCTGTGCAGAACTCAAGGACGCATCTCTGGAGTCCTCTGCCTCTGGGTTGGAGCCTGTGGTGCTGTGGGGGGGACTACTAGACCGCAGGGCTCAAGAAGCAGTACGGTCCGGTGACCACAGGATGGTTGGGGGTGAGGGGGGATGCCCTGTCATCCTGAGCCCAGTCAGGTGCCACCTTCCCTGGGGTATGGAGGCGGTGGGCATCTAGCATCTCCAGCAGCAGGTCGTACAGCGGCACCTTGTTCTTGCACTTCATGCTGTAGAGGTGCTCCATGCCCTTGTTGCTGTGGGATGAACACAGATCACAGAACACAGAACACATTCATTACTGCTGTGGATGAACACAGATCACAGATCACAGAACACATTCATTACTGCTGTGGATGAACACAGATCACAGATCACAGAACACATTCATTACTGCTGTGGATGAATACAGATCACAGAACACACTCATTACTGCTGTGGATGAACACAGATCACAGAACACACAGAATCACACTCTTGTCTCCTCAGATCACACCCTTGCCCCCTGAGATCACAACCTTGCCCCTGAGATTGGACCCTTGCCCCTGAGATTGCATCCTTGCCCGTGAGATTGCCCCCTGAGATTGGACCCTTGCCCCCTGAGATCACACCCTTGCCTCCTTAGATTGCACCCTTGTCTCCTCATATTGCACCCTTGTCTCTTCAGATTGCACCCTTGTCTACTCATATTGCCCCCTTGCCCCCTGAGATTGCACCCTTGCCTCCTCAGATTGCACCCTTGCCCCCTTAGATTGCACCCTTGCCCCCTTAGATTGCACCCTTGTCTCCTCAGATTGCACCCATGTCTCCTCAGATTGCACCCTTGCCCCCTTAGATTGCACCCTTGCCTCCTCATATTGCACCCTTGCCTCCTCATATTGCACCCTTGCCTCACACTCCTTACCTCATGTGCCTGATGTGGGAGAGCAGAAGCAGGAGCTGAGCCTGCCGGCGAGACTGCAGATGCACAGATGTGCCTGATTGGCTGATGCAGTAGATGAGGGCGTCGGTGATGTTGTCGAGCATGCACTGCACGCTGTAGCCATCCTGGAGTGGCTGCGTCGAGCTCGAGGACAAGGGGAAGGCACCTGGGGGGGGGGGGGCAGAACTCTCTGAGCTCGAGGACAAGGGGAAGGCACCACGTGGGGGGGGGGCAGAACACTCTGAGCTGAATCCTTTAAATGATCTATAGCTCTGTTCCTGAATCACAAATAGAATAATTATTCATCATTGTTTTTAATAAAAGTTCAAGTATCAGGCCCAGAATCACTGTTTACTGAACTATAATGCTGAGGGGAGAGACAAGAGGAGATCAAAAAAAAACTGTGACGCTCTTGGTGTTTATAGGTAAATCAGATGGAGTGTGAATGACTGAAACATTCACACTGATTTCAGTTATACACACTAATAATGGCACATTATCAGGTAGCATTAACCACAAGAAATGCCTGGACTAGAGGATCAGGTCTGTGTGTGGACCAGAAGAGTAGATTACTTGAGAACTGTAAGGATTACAGCATCAGGACTGAGTAGAATTCAGGAATAGAAGATCAGGTCTGTGTGGATTAGAGAATCAGAAGTGTGTACTAGATGACTAGAGGACCAGAAGTGTGTACTAGATGACTAGAGGACCAGAAGTGTGTACTAGATGACTAGAGGACCAGAAGTGTGTACTAGATGACTAGAGGACCAGAAGTGTGTACTAGATGACTAGAGGACCAGGTCTGTGTGGACTTGAGGACTAGATGATCAGCTTTGTGTGAAGACTGGAGGATCATCATGTATGTGTAGTCTTGAGGAATAAAGGATCAGGATTTTGTGGACTGGAGGACTAGAAGATCAGGCCTGTATGTGTGTCTGTGTGTGTGTGTGTGTGTGTGTGTGTGTGTCTACTGAACTAGGGAAACATCCAGCCGGTTACCTGAGTTGAGCAGAATGACGGCTTTGAGGCACACAAACTCCTCAGGTGTGAGCTTGAGGGTGCGGAAGCGAGCTACTGTGGCAAGGAGCATGTCAAAGATCTCCACCATGCCCTCCACACAGTTCCCTTCATTCCTGCGGAGGGCACCAGAGAGCAACATTTCACCAACAAAACCTTACCAAAATGCAGCACTAGTATGTAATACGCCAGCGTTTCTCAAAATGCAGCACTAGTATGTAATGCGCCAGCGTTTCTCAAAATGCAGCACTAGTATGTAATACGCCAGCGTTTCTCAAAATGCAGCACTAGTATGTAATGCGCCAGCGTTTCTCAAAATGCAGCACTAGTATGTAATACGCCAGCGTTTCTCAAAATGCAGCACTAGTATGTAATACGCCAGCGTTTCTCAAAATGCAG
Source organism: Alosa pseudoharengus (assembly GCF_046254945.1). Taxonomy (NCBI): domain Eukaryota; kingdom Metazoa; phylum Chordata; class Actinopteri; order Clupeiformes; family Clupeidae; genus Alosa; species Alosa pseudoharengus. The sequence continues at coordinate 682,835 of NW_027468859.1, forward strand.
CACTAGTATGTAATACGCCAGCGTTTCTCAAAATGCAGCACTAGTATGTAATGCCTGGTGCTTCCGTCACTCGTCTGATAATTTGCTGCACAATTGATCAATGAACCGCAGACCGTCAGAAAAAGAAAACAAACTTTTCCACAATCAGGATGAAACACTTGCTAATTTGGTGTCATCAAACATAGAAGCCTAAAATTAAGTGGTAGTGGTATGTATGAGCATTCATTCAAAGCATGCATGTGCGCGTCTGCACGAGAGAAACTGAAACCACTCAATAATGTTGCAAAGCTCTGCTTCAGCCTGTTGGAAGGCTACGAGGTAACGACATTTAATAGAACGAAGCAGATTCTTGCCACTTCCAGAAAAACAGAGCAGAGACTGGATATATACTGTGTAGCACTGAGTATTGTATAGACATATTTGAATATAATGTGGCCAAAAGCTATTGTAGCATAATTATTCTTCCTGTTTAATAAAGATTTCCAGATCAGTGGTTTACATACAGTACACAAAAGCTGGTATTGTGTTTCCTAAATCCTTACATTCAAAAATGTAAATGAGATTTCATTAAAATGCATGTAAATATTTTCTCAGTGTATGATGCTTGCATGAAGGAAACATCCCAAGACAATGGCACCCATATAATTCTCATGCAAGCATCATGCAACCTAGCCTCGTAAACCAGACTCTTGACCCTTTGATGACCCTCGCTTCTGTTCGTGCAAAGAGTCTGGCCAGGCGTCATTAGCTATCGTCTTCTTCCTGATGGGTGGACGCTTGTTTGAAGTTTAAAATCACCGGAGTTACACTATTGTGGTCTGGAGAGGGGGGCGTGGGAAAGAGCAGCTGTTAACAAAACGTAAACAATATGGCATGTTTTTAATGTAAACAATATGGCATGTTTTTAACGTAAACAATATGGCATGTTTTTAACGTATACAATATGGCATGTTTTTAAAATAGATGCATCTTATTGGTTGCATAATACAGCGTCTCTCAAACTTCTTTGATCTGAGGCCCGGTCATGCCAGACTTTGGGGTCATAGGGCACACCAACATGTTTGAAAACATACAAAAGTTTGTGAAAACATGCACATCAAAGGACTGCTTTACTAAAAAATAACTACAAGGGTTTCATTGCTTTACTCAGCATGGTTGCATGTAGCCTGCCTTCGACCGTCTATGAACTTCCGCTCAATTTAATTTCGCTCCAGTAGCATATGGGGGCATACCATCCCATTACCCCCCCCCCCCCCCACTGTACTCTCCCTTCCTGCCCCCCCCCATTACCCCCCCCCACTGTACTCTCCCTTCCTGCCCCCCCCCCATTACCCCCCCCCCACTGTACTCTCCCTTCCTACCCCCCCCCACTGTACTCTCCCTTCCTACCCCCCGCCCCCCACTGTACTCTCCCTTCCTACCCCCCCCACTGTACTCTCCCTTCCTACCCCCCCCCCCACTGTACTCTCCCTTCCTACCTTCCTGCCCCTCGTTTCTCTCTTTCCTTCCCTCACACTCACACACTGCCAGATTGCCTCATGCTATGTTCTTTTGGCAGGAAGGTACAGACTGCACACACACACATACACGCAGACAGACACACACATACACACACACACACACACAGACACACACACACATATATGCACACTCACACACACACAGAAGAGTACAGGCAGCACTTGTAAATCACATGCCCCCCCTTTATCTCATTCTGCCTGTAGCATCTCTTCCTCTCTCTCTCCATCTCACTCTCTTTCTCATCTCTTCCTCTCTCTCTCCATCTCACTCTCTTTCTCTCTCTCTCTCCATCTCACTCTCTTTCTCATCTCTTCCTCTCTCTCTCCATCTCACTCTCTTTCTCTCTCTCTCTCCATCTCACTCTCTTTCTCATCTCTTCCTCTCTCTCTCCATCTCACTCTCTTTCTCTCTCTCTCTCCATCTCACTCTCTTTCTCATCTCTTCCTCTCTCTCTCCATCTCACTCTCTTTCTCTCTCTCTCTCCATCTCACTCTCTTTCTCTCTATCTCTCCATCTCACTCTTTCTCATCTCCTCTCTCTCTCTCCATCTCATTCTCTCATTCTCATCCCCCCATCTTATTCTGTTCTTCTCCCCCTCACTCCCCCATCTCCCATCTCTCTTAAGGATGATGATGATGGTGATGATGATGATGATGACGATGATGGTGATGATGATGATGATGATGATGGCTTTGATTAAATTTGTTCCTTGTGAGTCTGAAATAGCAAAGGGGTTGTGAAGACTGTTCCAGTGCCAGGCTTTCTAAACGAGCTCCTGCCCATGACACACACACACACACACACACACACACACACACACACACACACACACGCCCGTGACATGGCCCGTGACGCACACACGCGCACACACACACACACATGCACACACACACACACACACACACACACTCATGCCCGTGACATGGCCTTGCACAGAGCATCCTTGTCACTCACTGCCGCCAGCTCAATCTCCTACTTGGGTTTATTTTTGGAGCTTTGGTCTTTGTTGCCAGGAGTCGCTGTAACTTGGCAGGGTTGGCACAATGACTTCCAAAGAGTGGGCAGGAAGGTCCAGACCCAAGGCACGGCCATTTCATGTCAAACTCAGGGAGACCCAAGGCACAGCCATCAGTGCTGCGCAGATCTGGCTGAATCTCATTCCGTACGTTCAACCAGATCTACACAACCAGATCTACACAATGCTAGAAGTTGAACGCACCCACTGATTTGATGCTACAGGAAGAAGCAGGCAATTTGCTTCCTTCAGAAACAGGTCTTCTGAACACCTCTCTGTACACTTTCAAAGTTTACAATACTTCGGTTTGTCTGTAGGGACCCTCTATGCCAGGGGTGTCCAAACTACAGCCCGCGGTCCATTTTTTATTGGCCCGCAGCAAATTCTGAAAATATAATTGAATATGGTCCGCACAAGAAGCTTGAGCTCCACGCTGTTGCACTTCTCAGTTTCAACACTAGATGGAGCCAGTCATGGAAACGGTGCTACTAAACAAATTTAAGCAAAGAAAAACTTTTAAAGCGAGTCAGCAGAAATGGCAGTACCCAAGAAACGAAAAATAGCAAGTGAGTGTAGAAAACACGGTGGGAAAATGAATATTTTGTCACAGAAATCAACAGAAAGTGTGTCTGTCTGTTTTGCAATGAAGATGTTGCTGTGATGAAAGACTATAATGTCCGTCGGCACTATGAGACCAAACATCAGAGCTACGCATCGTACACCGGTGCCAAACGAACACAGAAAGTCAAGCAAATGGTAGCTAACCTGTAAGCTCAACAACAGTTTTTTTTTTTCGTGCTAACAAACTACAGGAAAACGCCACAACAGCAAGCTATGAAGTCGCTAAACGTATTGCCCAGCACGGCAAACCGTTCTCAGATGGTGATTTCATAAAGCAGTGCCTCATCAAAGTCACAGAAATAATGTGCCCGGAGAAAGTGCAGGATTTCAACAACGTCAGTTTATCCAGAAATACAGTGGTGCGGAGAACCGAGGACGTGTCAGCTAACTTGAAACTTCAGCTGAGAGACAAAGCTTGTGCTTTTGATTTTTACTCGATAGCATGCGTTGAGAATACAGATGCTATAACCACGCAACTGTTAATTGTTTTTGCGGGGAGTTGATGATAATTCTTGCTGTACGGAGGAGCTGCTTGATATGATGAGCCTTAAAGGCACAACGACGGGTAGAGATATGAAGCTGCAGTTGGGTTAGGGTTAGGGAGATATGAAGCTGTGTCAGAGGCAGTTGAAAAGATGGGGCTTAAGTGGGACAAGCTCTGTGGAGTAACAACAGATGGAGCTCCGGCCATGACGGCCATGATCGCAAAGGAATGGCATCGATGGTGTCGTCAAGGTAACAGAGAGGAGGCTGTTAGGGTGCGCCAAGGTAACAGAGAGCGGGGGTGAGGCTGTTAGGGTGCACTGTATAATCCACCAAGAAGCACTGTGTGCCAAGACTGTCCAGCTGGGCGATGTGATGAACACTGTTGTAAAAACTGTCAACATAATTCGAGCTAGAGGACTGTACCACAGAGAATTTCAAGCTTTCCTTTCTGACGTTGATGCTGAATACGGGGATGTACTCTACCACTCTGATGCTGATTACGGGGATGTACTCTACCACTCTGACGTTGATGCTGAATACGGGGATGTACTCTACCACTATGAGGTAGATTCTGAATACGGGGATGTACTCTACCACTCTGAGGTTGATGCTGAATACGGGAATGTACTCTACCACTCTGATGCTGAATACGGGGATGTACTCTACCACTCTGATGCTGAATACGGGGATGTACTCTACCACTCTGACGTTGATTCTGAATACGGGGATGTACTCTACCACTCTGATGCTGAATACGGGGATGTACTCTACCACTCTGAGGTTGATGCTGAATACGGGGATGTACTCTACCACTCTGATGCTGAATATGGGGATGTACTCTACCACTGTGATGCTGAATACGGGGATGTACTCTACCACTCTGAGGTGCGCTGGCTTAGCCACAGCTATGTACTGCAGCGGTTTTATTCGCTGAGATCAGAAATCGACCAGTTTTTGAAAGAGGCCGACCTCTTCATGAACTGATTATGGCAGACCTGGCATTTTTAGTTGATCTTACTCATCATCTGAAAACACCGAATAAGAACTTACAAGGCACAGAACAGCTGGCGCCACACCTGCATGCGCACATGAAAGCTCCGCCTGTTTTTTTTGACACAATTACGAAGCTTTAATGCTGCACACTTCCCTGCGCTGTCGGAAATCAAGTCTGCTTCTCCAAAGGCCGACCTTTCTGCTAAAAAGGAGAACAATGTGTCTGTGATGGCATCTCTGTTGACAGAATTCAAACAGCGTTTCCAAGATTTTTCTGTCATTGAAAAACAAATCAAGCTGTTCTCGACCCCCTTCCTGGTGGATGCAGAAGAAGTGGAAGAGAGTCTGCAGTTAGAACTGATTGAAATGCAATGTGATGATTCTGTAGTCAACATCAGCTTCTCTCCCTCCCTGACTTCTATCAGAGTTTGAATAGTGCCAAGTTTCCTCTAATGAGACGCCAACGCAAAAAGAATGATGAGCCTGTTCAGCTCAACATACATGTGTGAACAAACATTTTCTCTGTTAAATCAGAACAAAAGCAGACTGAGAACCAGAATGACTGATAGCCATCTCTGTGAAGTCCTTCGTGTCTCAACCACCAAACTTTCTCCTGACATGTCTGCCATCCTTCAATCCAAAGGACAGCATCACTGCAGCATCACTGCTCCCACTGAGTGCAATGTTCTCTGGTGAGTTAGACATACACACTGTTCCGACCCCCTGTGCCACCTGCAGGCCTGTCGTGCCAGTCCACGGGCAGGGTTGGGCTTGTAGTTCCAGTTAATAACCTGACTCTTTGCAAACACACACAACTGACATTGTATTTAATCCATACAACCAGTCCTAGACACTTTACTTTAATAATAAACAGTTCTGTATTTAAAACCTAAACTGTTTGTTCGTGTTCCTTTTTATGTTGAGACCTGGAGTAACGAGCCAGGTCGTAACAACACAGTAGTCATGTGTCAATATGTCACCTCTAGTGTGTGGCCCGGCCCTTTGTTTATTTTTCTGTATTTGGCCCTCACTAAAAAAAAGTTTGGACACCCCTGCTCTATGTCAATAGAACAGAACAGAAATCAAATCAACAGAAATCAAATCAAAGTCAAAGTCTGCTTTATTGTCAATTTCTTCACATGCCCAGACACACAAAGAGATCGAAATTACGTTTCTCATTATCCCACGGTGAAGACAAGACATATTTTACCAATTAAGTCCACAGACAAACATAACATTCAAGTAAACAATATAAAAAGTAAATAAGAAGGCAAATACAATGAAGAAATAAGAGCAGCAAAATTGGGTTGAAATTGTGCAATTGTGCATAGACAGTCAATATAATAGTGCAAAGTCAGGCCAATAAATGTTGGAGGTAGTTCTGTTTGACCTAAGTAAGCAAGTGGCATAGTGGTGCAAGTTATGTAAGAGCAGCAGAAACATCCTCTAGTATTGCCTTCATTTTATGACATATGTCCTCTTTTCGTCAATCTACTGTTTTGGTTTACTTTTCTACCTCGTGCACGAGCAGAGATGAAGCTGAATAAACGAGGCCAAGATGCCGCTAACTTTAGTTAATGGAACAGCTTCAGCCCCAAGTGAAAGTCTACGCTAGTTCAAGCCAGTCTATTTCTGTTAAGCGCTGCCTTCATTAGCGAGGTTGATGGAATACCCCTCAGCTCATCAGATTTGCTCTCAACTTCTTCCACATTCGTCTGTGCACCCAGAGCCTCGTAACCAACTACTTCAACAACCTCCAAGTCTGCTACTCCACCCAGAAAGTCTGCGACTCCACCCAGGAAATTACAACTGGGGGGCACCAGGGGGAGAAAGGTGTAGCAGTGGGGTGCTCCATCTCTCCTATACTTTTCACAGCAGCCTTTGAGCTCATCCTGATTGGTTACTTTTCACAGCAGCCTTTGAGCTCATCCTGATTGGTTACTTTTCACAGCAGCCTTTGAGCTCATCCTGATTGGTTACTTTTCACAGCAGCCTTTGAGCTCATCCTGATTGGTCAGAGGAGTCAGGTCCCCCGACAGGTCAGCGACTCCAGCGGCATGGATGATGTCACCACACTCCACAGCGGCATGGATGATGTCACCACACTCCACAGCGGCATGGATGATGTCACCACACTCCACAGCGGCATGGATGATGTCACCACACTCCACAGTGGTATGCACCAACTTGAAGAGCTGCTGACTTGGGCCAGGATGGATGAAGATAGGGCCAGGATAAAGATATATCCCTATAGGGCCAGGATGGAGATATATCCCTATAAGATGGAGATATATCCCTATAGGGCCAGGATGAAGATATATCCCTATAGGGCCAGGATGAAGATATATCCCTATAGGGCCAGGATGAAGATAGGACCAGGATGGATATATATCCCTATAGGGCCAAGATGAAGATATATCCCTATAGGGCCAGGATGAAGATAGGATCAGGATGGAGATATATCCCTATAGGACCAGGATGGAGATATATCCCTATAGGGCCAGGATGAAGATAGGGATAGGACCAGGATGAAGATATATCCCTATAGGGCCAGGATGGATGAAGATAGGGACATCCAAGTGCCGCAGTCTCTTGATCCACAAAGGAGCCAGGAGGGACAACATCTTCTCAGGTAACGGCTTGGCAGACCAACCAGTGACGAGGAGATCCCACGCTTGGCAGACCAACCAGTGACAAGGAGATCCCACGCTTGGCAGACCAACCAGTGGCAAACTGAAGAAGGTGAAGCTGCCCCATCTGACCCAGTAGTACAAGGCCCAAGTTTGTAGATCGTACATCCCGGACAAAAATGGGATGCATCACAGGCAGTACACCAGGCCACAACTTGGGATGCATCACAGGCAGTACACCAGGCCACAACTTGGGATGCATCACAGGCAGTACACCAGGCCACAACTTGTCTGAAACACCAGGAGGTTGTGGGGCTGGTGCAGCATGGCAGGGTAGATAGATAGATACTTTGGGATGCATCACAGGAAAAATGTCTGAAGTCATGAGGGAGGGAGATGAGGGCTTTAAGATCAAAGCTGTGAGCCAATCCCAGCAAGGAAGATGGACAAGCTGTGAGCCAATCCCAGCAAGGGAGATGGACAACTTGGGAGGCCTTCATGGACAGGACCATCACGTGGGCTGTGAGCCAATCCTGATCAATCCTGGCCACGTTTCCTGATCAGAGAACCTGCATAGCTGGTATGGCACAAAAGAGACTTGCCAACTTTGTAGCCACGAGAGCCCCAGCTTACGGCACATCGATAGATAGATATTGATCCCCAAGGGGAAATTCAAGATCCTCTCCGGCGGTAACACTACACCCAGAGCCCCAGCTTACGGCACATCCTCTCCGGCGGTAAGACTGCACTGACCCACTGCCGTTACGGGTGGCGCCATGACCACTTCCTGCGGAAGCTAGCAGAGGTCATTGAAGAATGCTGTAGGCTCTGGCTCCGCAGAAAAGACAAGGCTTTGGAGGAGAGATGGATCTGGCTCTGCAGAAAAGACGAGGCTTTGGAGGAGAGATGGATCTGGCTCTGCAGAAAAGACGAGGCTTTGGAGGAGAGATGGATCTGGCTCTGCAGAAAAGACGAGGCTTTGGAGGAGAGATGGATCTGGCTCTGCAGAAAAGACGAGGCTTTGGAGGAGAGATGGATCTGGCTCTGCAGAAAAGACGAGGCTTTGGAGGAGAGATATCAGGGGAGGGTCTGCAGCCGATCCAACGGCTCCAGCGGAAGTGCGTCAGGCAGACATGCCTTGCAGGTGGTCTCACCTGTGCTTGAACCTACTTTTAATACTTAAAATGTACAGTAAAACATAAGCTAATATATCTCAAACGAGAGAAATCTACAAATCCGTTATCATTCGTCAAGTCTGTACATATATGGGATTGGTGATATTTTATATCTCTCAGATCTGCATAGTTGGCAGGGCAGGAGGGTTTCATATATGAGTGACATGGGACTAAGAGTACATTTCTTTAGGTTGAGTTTCATTTAGTGGTCTTTGACCCAGATGCCAAGGTCATTTAGTGGTCTTTGACCCAGATGCCAAGGTCATTTAGTGCTCTTTGACCCAGATGCCAAGGTCAATTTTGCTCTCAATCAAGAAGTTAGAACTTGTTAAGCCTTTAGGCGCCAGGTTTTTAAAAAAAAAAACATCATTAGATTTTTTCAAACTTTCAAAAGGCCATGGCTTGAAAGTGGTCAGAGATAAAGTCCTACTGTAAATGTGAAAATCATTGAGTATGAACAAAAGTTTATGAAGGGGGTAAATTTCTGCATCTAATTTGCATATTATGACGTCACTGGATGACAACCACCTCGAATTATGCACATTTCAGTAAATACTGGATGTTGAACATATATTTGAGCAGTTTTGCTTACTTTTTTTGTAATTTCACCCACATAACACCTGAACAGGAAAGCAGTCACATGTAAACCAACAATAGTAAACTATTACTATAACCACAAACCCTATTCTACTATACAATAAAGTAGCCTGGTCAAATCAGTTTCTATCGCGGGTGACTTTGTAGTTCTTCAGAGCCCTATTTTTACTACCCCTGCTGTCTGTACCATGTCCATTACGGACACTATCATCACGATTACCACTGCCACCTTCAGCTACGTTGGGGAGGGTCGACATAAGCATGGTATGCTTAGTGAACACTGTCGCAAAGATGCACCTCCATTCACAGACGCACCGTGACTAGGCAATCGCTCATATTCTCCAAAAGGCAGATATTCTCCTTCAGAATCAGACTAGGTAAATAACAGACCCAAGACTTCATCACATGTGAACTTGCACCAACATCACAAACACTGGCACCTACAGCTATGTTGGGCAGAGGGTCGAAATAAGCATGGTATGCTTAGTGAACACTGTCGCAAAGACGCCAAGACGCACCTCCATTCACAGACGCTCCGTGACTATCACTGCCAATAGACGATCGATCGTATCCTCCCAAATGCAGATTGTATCCTTTAGAATCAGAATAGGTGAATAAAAGACCCAAGACTTCATCACACGTGAACTTTTTTTTCAACATTTGGTGTATTTCTGCTTCAATTTGTGCAAAACTATGGCCCGCATCGCTTCCGCGTTATGGAGGAAATGCACGCCTTCTTCATGTGTTTCTCGCGTGTTTCTGGCATGCTTCCTGAAAACTTTGAAAAAAAAGGTTGAGCTTGAATCGAAGCTCTGGGTGTCTGCCAACTAGTGGTGGAGAGTACAAATGAGATTTGTCACCGTACATGGATCTGTTGTCTGTTTGAATCAGTGACGTTGTTTGGCGGGTAAAGGGTTAACTACCGAAGATAGACCCTAAGTTGTTTTTACCTTGGAATTCCGCTTTAAGCCTAGTTCCACTGTTACAGATATGGTTCCTCAGAACACAAAGGCCATAAAAATACAGAAATACAAAACTAGAGGTCTAGCATAATGCCCATCAGAGTTCTAGAACTCTGCAATAGAGCTCTGAGTTCTAGAACTCACAATAAATATGTATTGTGTTGACAATGGATGAAGCCCTGAGTGGAGGTAAGCTGTCCTACCTGTCCAGGATGAGGTCCTGGGCAAAGATGAGCTTCCCTGGGTAGTGGACGGACCTCCAGATGAGCCCGATCATCAGGATTTCCAACCACGAACTCTCCAGTAGGTGCACCTGGTCATGCAGGGACAGCTCCTGGAACCCTGCAACCAAGCACAAGTGAGACAACAACAACAAGGTCCTGTCACCATGGTGATGGAAGACAACAACAAAAAGGTGCTGTCACCCTGGTGATGGAAGACAAGCAGTGATGAGGGTGACATCACTATGACATCACAATGTTACATCTGTCCAAAATCAGCATCACACCTTCCGAAAGCACCACTACACATTTAGAACATGGCCTGGCCGACACAAAGACCTGAATCACTCACTCACTGCACCTGCATAAGCATTTAATGATCATTTAATTAAGGACATTTATAGTTCAACTGGTGTTAGTTGTTTTATTAAGTATGAGGTTAACAGATTGAAATAAATAGCTGTAATGTGTGTACATACAATATGTGTGCATGTGTGTGTGTGTGTATGTATGCGTGCATAAGTGTGTGTGTGTGTGTGTGGGTGTGTACATACAATATGTGTGCATGTGTGTGTGTGTATGTATGCGTGCATAGGTGTGTGTGTACATACAATATGTGTGCATGTGTGTGTGTGTATGTATGCGTGCATAGGTGTGTGTGTGTGTGTGTACATACAATATGTGTGTGTGTGTGTATGTATGTGTGCATAGGTGTGTGTGTGTGTGTGTGTGTGTGTGTGTACATACAATATGTGTGCATGTGTGTGTGTGTGTGCGTGCATAGGTGTGTGTGTGTGTGGACATACAAATGTGTGCATGTGTGTGTGTGTATGCGTGCATAGGTGTGTGTGTGTGTGTACATACAGTATGTGTGTGTGTGTATGTATGCGTGCATAGGTGTGTGTGTGTATGTGTGTGTGTGTGTGTGCGTGCGTGTGTGTTTCCGTCCCATGGAATGACGTTGTCTGTAGACCAGCTGCACCGAAGCAGAGTTTCCATCAGACAGCACTAATCACTCTCCTGCCCCACTTCCCCCCATTGCCATGGCGATCTCCTGAATAAAGCACAGGCAAGGCTGTTGCCAAGGACACTAGGGTCTAGTGCTCATGGTAACCGAGGAGAGCCAAGATGTTCCGTGGCTGAAGTGGACTCAGTAGCACGTGGAAACAGAGCTTTGGAGATGGAGGCATTAGAAAATGACCCTGGAAGATAACACTGAGGACAGCGCTGCCTTCGGACCTCTGCAACATCCCTGATTTAGAGTGTTGTAGAGGGCAGTAGAGAGCAAGTCCAGGGACGTTGGAGACCCCCAAAACATTGTTTTAGTTATTAAACGAAAATGGAATGAAAGCAAATTTCTCTTTATAATTCAAAGTGAAGTATGAGCCTGGTAGCCACCTATCTGAGTGGATTGCGTTTCAATCGGCATTTCATGTGCTTCATGTAAATCTATTGAAGAATCCACTGATTCCATTCCAAGGCAAAGTAAAAAGGCTCCGTAAATGCACTGGTAGCCACAGTGTTAGCAGTTCCATCTTTTGCTGCCGGTTGTGTGACTGTGGACGCAGGTTCAGCAGAAGGGCTAGCGTTAGGATCTAGGCTAGCGTTGCTAGCGTTAAGGGGGCTAGCGTTAGGATCTAGGCTAGCGTTGCTAGCGTTAAGGGGGCTTCACATTGTGCATGGCACACGCTGCGCTCGCCGCTAGCTTGCTCTTGGTTGAGGTAATGTCCCAAAGATTTGTGTTGTCTAGGTTGCTCTTGGTTGAGGTAATGTCCCAAAGATTTGTGTTGTCTAGGTTGCTCTTGGTTGAGGTAATGTCCCAAAGATTTGTCTTGTCTAGGTTGCTCTTGGTTGAGGTAATGTCCCAAAGATTTGTGTTGTGGTTGCTGCAGGACTCAGCGCAAAATATATGATTTACAGTGCGGTGCGGTCAAAATATATGATTTACAGTGCGGCGAGGTCAAAGTTCAACAGTGGCTAAGCGGCAGGCCAGTTCTCGTGCAAGAATTACTAATGTGTCGTGTCTGAGGTTACTTTAGGGTGGCTATCTGCCCTGGTGGCTATCTGCCCTTGTCTGAGGCTACTTTAGGGTGGCTATCTGCCCTGGTGGCTATCTGCCCTTGTCTGAGGCTACTTTAGGGTGGCTATCTGCCCTGGTGGCTATCTGCCCTTGTCTGAGGGTAGTTTAGGGTGGCTATCTGCCCTCGTTTGAGGCTACTTTAGGGTGGCTATCTGCCCTGTGGTGGCTATCTGCCCTTGTCTGAGGGTAGTTTAGGGTGGCTATCTGCCCTCGTTTGAGGCTACTTTAGGGTGGCTATCTGCCCTCGTCTGAGGATAGTTTGGGGTGGCTATCTGCCCTCATGTCTGAGGGTAGTTTAGGGTGGATATCTGCCCTCGTGTCTGAGGGTAGTTTAGGGTGGATATCTGCCCTCGTCTGAGGGTAGTTTAGGGTGGCTATCTGCCCTCGTGTCTAAGGGTAGTTTAGGGTGGATATCTGCCCTCGTCTGAGGGTAGTTTAGGGTGGCTATCTGCAGTGCCCACCTCTTGGCCCAGGCGTTCATGTGGACGAGCTGGTTTAGATACATAGATAGAGATACTTTATTGATCCCGAACTTTATTGATCCCGAAGGAAATGAAGGTGTCCAGTAGTTTACACACATCATACATACACATACACACAGACATATGACACACACACACACATACATACACATACACACAGACATATGACACACACACACATCATACATACACATACACACAGACATATGACACACACACACACATACATACACATACACACAGACATATGACACACACACACACATACATACACATACACACATACACACAGACATATGACACACACACACATCATACATACTAGGGGTGTAACGGTTCATGTATTCGTATTGAACCGAAACGGTACGGGCGTCACGGTTCGGTGCATGAATTTACACGGAGAATACACGGTATAAAAATACATAAAACTCGTGTGCGGATTCATTAATGTCATGCGCAATTACTGTTAAGTAGCGAGAGTTACGGGAGTTCTTTAGCGACACCTAACGCTAATCTGTAGCCTCGCTTTAGCTCTGAAGCTCTGATTGGCGCCTATGTTTTTTTTTGTCAGGTCGTCGTCGAGTCCGTCAGTCATTAGCAGCACTAAGGTTAGACCCACAAGAGTTAGAGGATCCGCTGGTCTATTTAAGATCGCAAGTTTGAGAACTTCAGTTACAGTAACGTTAGTACAGGCGAAAGAGTGGTGGATAAGATGAAACTGTGTGTCAGCGTTGTTCAGCAGTTATTGGGTATGTGAGTGGAATAAATGCTACACATATTCGAAGCCATCACCCAGATGATGTAGGCTACCAATCACTGAAACGAGGGGAAAAAAACTTCCCCTGCGCTTCAGCAGCCTTTGGATACACATACAAATAGGGCCAAAACTTATGGCTTAAATTAAATGATTTCGTAATGACAGAAAGCTATGTAAATCGCGTGGTAATTACCTTTATGTTGGGGTAACTTGTAACTTCTCACATGAGGAGCTGGTAGTGTTAAGTGCATAGACAGTAAAATAAAGTGACAACGCTAACCAGGCTAATAAACAAACCATGCTACGGTGAGTTAACGTCAAAGGGCAAAGTCACGTGACTTCTAGTTGTAGTCTGTTTATGAAATGAAAGGAGCAATTTCGTTTTAAAAAAAAAGGCAAAATAGTGTGATATTTTCACAGTTAGTAGGCTAGATTATTACTTTACACACAATGAAAAATATTGAGGCAAATTGTAGACCCTTCCATATACAACTAAACACAGATGTTGAAGGTCTTGCTTAAGTGGATTTTTAAAAATCATTTTCTATGTAATTTGCACTTTCAGAAATAAGAGATGCTGTAGGCCTATTTTCAGTTTTATAGCTGATTGTCTTATTTTGTTTACAAGTTACAGATTGAGTCTGGGCACTTATTGTACTGTTTAGCCTACATCTTACACACTTCAGGCTGTTGCAGATAGCTCAGGGAAGAGACTGTATGACACTAGGTGGTACAGCCTGAGACATGTACAAAAAAAAATGCTTTCTGCATTTTTGTTTTGCTTTTCCCTCCATTGTACCGAACTCGTACCGAACCGTGATGTCCGAACCGAGGTATGAACCGAACCGTGACTTCTGTGTACCGTTACACCCCTAATATACACCTACACAAATCCTCACTACTGTAGTCAAGGGTATCAGGGATTTTGCCACACACATTTGTAATATTACTTAACATAACAATACAATGCTTGGCATTACAAGTCTCAACTTGAGCCGACAGTTGCAACAAAAGTGGTGCTATTTCATTTTCTCAGCGTAATCTTTCTCTCTCGCACACACACACACACCTATGCACACACACAAACACTCCACTATTTTCTTATTATGCAGATATGCAGGCATAAAGCTTTGTGTGCGCATTGTGATCGCGGTGCTCTTTGTAGTGGATGGCTGGCTAAACAAGCAGAGGCAACGTCTGTAGTACTGCTGCTGGTGCAGAGGCTGAGAAAGCTTTAAAGACCTGCAGAGCAGCCGAAACACCAGAGGTCTGACAAGAACAGGAGTGTTCAGGTAAGAAAGCACACACCACACTTTATTTAGTTTTTTCCCAAAACTGTAATGTTTTAATCTTTCTGCACGAAAGATTTTTCACAGTATCAAAAAGTGAATAATAATAATAATAATATTAATAAAAAAAAGACAGCCAACATACACTTGGCTGTTGAATGGTATAGTATAAATCTACATTCCAGACGCTGAAGATGTGTTCTAGTCTAATATAACCTCGATAGCATCGGAGATATTGAGAAATATGAAAAGAGAAGCTCAAATGTATTCGTGTCAAACCTTCAAGCAAATGGAGTTATCAAATAAATGTCCTCAAATCCTGTCGGATTTATGTTGTCGGTTGTTTTGTTTTTTTCTTCTCAGAGGGAAGGTACAACCTTCCTACTTTGACAGGAGCTTGTAAGTGCAGTGACTTGAACCCAAAATTAAGCAAGCAAACAAACAATACAAACGGGGTCTCAATCACAGTTGCTGTACCTAGTATGCAGCCAGAAAACTGCAACCACAATCATGACAAAACCGAGTAGCTCAAAGTATTTGTGAGACATGGAGAGTGAGAAGGACAGCCAGAGAAAGAGCCAGCAC
>NW_027468859.1:698448-703448 GCF_046254945.1 Alosa pseudoharengus
GTTAGCCGGCGGTTTCAAAAAATCCCACTTCGGAACACGGTTACAAAAATGGTCGGTTGCAGCCTCCTAAAATGCCGGTGTCGTGTAGACGCAAGGCCTAACCGATAAAATAAATCCACCGGTTTCAAAAACCCAACGTTTTGTAGACGGGCCCACAGCTCCTCTAAACCCTGAGCCTGAGGCCTCCGCTACACCGAATCAGTTTTCATACAGGTTTTCGGATCAAATCCGATCTGCGTCCACAAACGCTGTATCAGTTTGGGAAGCCTTAGAGACCTACATTAATTCTGCGTAATTCTGATTCTTGAAAATCATGACAAACGCACAGTCAACAAGTACAAAAGTCATCACGTATGAGCACAAGGGAATAAATAACCATCAAATCAAATCTGCAAACTGGGGGGAAATGGGCCATGAATGTTTGCCAAGTTTACTGCCTGGGTGTGGACGCATTGTCTCCCTGTTCATAGGCTACATAGTTAGCACACCAGCTGTTCATAGGCTACATCTACAGAGAGTTAGCACACCAGCTGTTCATAGGCTACATAGTTAGCACACCAGCTGTTCATAGGCTACATAGTTAGCACACCAGCTGTTCATAGGCTACATAGTTAGCACACCAGCTGTTCATAGGCTACATAGTTAGCACACCAGCTGTTCATAGGCTACATCTACAGAGAGTTAGCACACCAGCTGTTCATAGGCTACATAGTTAGCACACCAGCTGTTCATAGGCTAAATAGTTAGCACACCAGCTGTTCATAGGCTACATCTACAGAGAGTTAGCACACCAGCTGTTCATAGGCTACATAGTTAGCACACCAGCTGTTCATAGGCTACATAGTTAGCACACCAGCTGTTCATAGGCTACATCTACAGAGAGTTTGCACAACCGTGTTTTGGGTGAGCATGCTGCGACTTGGCTACCGGTACCCCAATATGTAGAATAATTAGGCTATTGCATAGTATTATAATATGTAGGATAATTAGGCTATTGTATAGTATTATAATCTGTAGGATAATTAGGCTATTGCATAGTATTATAATCTGTAGGATAATTACGTTGATGGCGATTTTCATGTGATTTCTTCTTTACATGGGCCTATTGATCGCTATGGCAGCGGATATCCTATTGATCGCTATGGCAGCGGATATCCTATTGATCGCTATGGCAGTGTGATCGCTATGGCAGCGGATATCCTATTGATCGCTATGGCAGCGGATATCCTATTCATCACTATGGCAGTGTGATCGCTATGGCAGCGGCTATGGCAGTGGATATCCTATTGATCGCTATGGCAGCGGATATCCTATTGATCGCTATGGCAGCGTGATCGATATGGCAGCGGATATCCTATTGATCGCTATGGCAGTGTGATCGCTATGGCAGCGGATATCCTATTGATCGCTATGGCAGCGGATATCCTATTGATCGCTATGGCAGCGTGATCGCTATGGCAGCGGATATCCTATTGATCGCTATGGCAGTGTGATCGCTATGGCAGCGGATATCCTATTGATCGCTATGGCAGCGGATATCCTATTGATCACTATGGCAGTGCATCAGGCCTACTCCAATTTACACAGAATGCCAGGCAGCTTTGTCGATGAACCACAAATGAATAAAATAGCTTACCTCATGCGATGGACATTCTAATGATCAGAGGAATCAGATTCCAAAAATAATTCTGTGGAAATGCATGGATGGTAGCTGCAACTGGAATCCATGCATTTCCACGGAATTGTTTTTGGAATCCGATCCCTTATCATACCTGTTCATTCGTACTCGTCGCTCGACTTATCGTGACTAAATTCAAGATGGCGGCGAACGGTAAACTTCCTGAAGGTACTGTCTGTATAAATCGTCTTGTACATAAACTGTCAGTGCTTTTTCAAAGTTCTCAATGTCCCGTTTTAAATGTCAGGGCCCTCAGAAGTCTACCAATGAAACGTGGAGCTACTTTGAGCCTCGAAAATGGTGTAAAACAGTGATTTATTTGCATAGCTAGCTAGCGCCAGATTTCGGAGCGCAGGGGACAAGCTGAGATGGGCTATGAGACATACGTTCACACTCGGTATCATGTTTCAACACACTTTAGGTCAATATCACACTTGAATTCTCCTTTAAGGCATTATTTTTTACTTTTTACATTTCTAAATCTGGGAAAGTCTTTCAGCTAAAATGTTAATAGTTTCTATGTTGTTTTTTATGTTTTAATTATTACTTTGTAAACACTTTTAAATGATTGTCCTTTTATGCTTTTATGTACTATCGTGTTTTATGTTTTCTTATTATTATTATTATATTATTATTATTCTTTATTTTTTAAACTATTCTTTGACTATTGCCCTTCTATGCTTTTATCAGCTATTCCTGTTTGCTTTTGTTTATGTAAAGCACATTGAATGACCTCTGTGTATGAAATGCGCAATATAGACCCTTTCAAGAGAGTTCCATTATCAGCATAATAGTTGGCCTCACAAGGCTTCCGTTTTAACGTTCCATGTTATCTTAATGCAGAGGAAGTAGATTGGGAACCAAATAGAATGTTCAAGCATTCTATAAATAAAGTTGACTTGACTTGACTATGAGCCTAAGCCTAACCCTAACTGTTGTCAGTCATTCTTTTTTATTATTATTCTTAATCTTTGCAATTGGTGCACTGGCATGTTTACCAGTTGGCTGCAGTGTAATGTTACATTATGTGTAAGTTGTTAAATACAGAAATCTGACGCCCAGATTTTTGTCTGCGCTCCTAAATGTTTGAACTTAACGAGGAAAACAAACCTTCGTGTAGATCCCTGCCTGCCTGTGCTATTGGGTTTGTGCTAAATCACTGGTCATTTCTAAATCTCTAAATCAATGGTCATTTCTAAATCTCTAAATCACTGGTCATTTCTAAATCTCTAAATCACTGGTCATCTCTAAATCACTGGTCATTTCTAAATCTCTAAATCACTGGTCATTTCTAAATCTCTAAATCACTGGTCATCTCTAAATCACTGGTCATCTCTAAATCTCTAAATCACTGGTCATCTAAATCACTGGTCATCTCTAAATCTCTGGTCATGGTTAAAACTTTGGACATGTAGATCACTTGTTATCTCTAAAGCACAGTTCTTAGTGAAATCACTGGTTGCGGCTGCAATCTCATGTCAGAATGATTTCCTCATATCTGAGCTAGGGTTTGTGGGTTTGTGAGTGTGTGTGTGTGTGTGTGTGTGTGTGTGTGTGTGTTAGGGTGGTCCTTATTTTTAAAGTCTTCAATTGTCATGCTCTTAACCCTTCCAATTGTTCCTTTATATAAAAAAAATACAGCATGCCAATTTTTATGGCAATAACATAATAATTACTGGTAGCTCAATAGCTTTAAACTTTGAGATGATTTTCTGTTTGATGATTTTCATAAAAACAGATCATTTGAATTGGTATTGTAACTGGCTAGTAAAATTTCAAAACAATCTCCATAAAAGCATCTAATGCATCATATATTCCTAAATATGTATTTTAGATACATATTTTAGATACATATCAGTTTACTTATTGTAGAAATTAAATCCAAATTAATCCATCCATGACCCGGTTTAGCAGATTTACCTTTCCTGGTGGAATCAATACATATTTCTATTGATGATCACCTTGGTTATTGTTTGGGTTTAGAGCACATTTTTTGGTCTTCATTAAAACATTCAAACAATTGTATCCACGGAACCCCAAATATGTGCCACAAAACCGTATGAGGAAAAGGCACCTTCACCATTCCTTGCTCAGCTTTGCTTGCAGTTGTGTTGTGTACCAAGAGCAAAATCATGGCAAAAACAAGAAGTGAAGTTTATTTGATTGGTTCCACCATACCAGAATTAGTTGGATCAAATCTGCCATCTATTAGAATGGAAGATCACTGACGGATCTATCCAGACTGCAAAAAGTCAACACTGGCTGCTGAGCATCAGAAATGAGGGATTGTTGAACACTTTTTGAGATTGTTGTCATTGGTGTCATGTCAGTGTTGCTCTGATTTCAATAAAATGCAGGTCATTTGCAGCAACTTTTAATATTACTTGCATATCACAATAATACAGCACAGCTTAACATAGGCAATCTTCCACATGGTTGAGCTACCTCTAAATATAATTTTTTTGTCAAAATTGTTGCATATTTCTAATTTTGAAGTTAAAAGGAACAATTTAAGAGGTTAAGACACTAACATTTTGCAAAAAAAATGGACTTGATAAGGACCAATCTGAGCCTCTCCCACTTTAAATTCCTCAATTTTCAAAATAAGAAATTCCATTTTAGATAAAAACCACTACCATGACCCTTTTCACAGACTCACACGCGCACACACCACAACAAATACACACATACACACACACACAACATACACACACACACCACACACACACACACAAACACACACCCCACCCACACACACACACACACACCACAACAAATACACACACACACACACACCACACACACACAACACACACACCACACACAAACACAACATACACACACACACCACACACACACCACAAACACACAAACACAACATACACCCACACACACACACACAAACACAACATGCACACACACACCAGACACACACACCACACACACACTTAAATACACACTTTCTTGTCGGACCAAAAATGAGGCTTACACACACACACACACACACACACACACACACACACACACACACACACACCCGTGGCCGTACACACACACACACACACACACACACACACACACACACACACACACACACACCCGTGGCCGTACACACACACACACACACACACACACACACACACACACACACACACACACCCGTGGCCGTGTACACACACACACACACACACACACACACACACCCGTGGCCGTACACACACACACACACACACACACACACACACACACACACACACCCGTGGCCGTGGCCGTGGCCGGTACCTGTATGCTGAGCAGGCGGGCGTGTCCAGGTAGAGAGCAG
>NW_027468859.1:708448-710948 GCF_046254945.1 Alosa pseudoharengus
ACTTTTGAATATTTTTTTGGGGACTTGGTGACCCCAAGATGACACCTTTGTCTGTAACTCTCCAACAGTGGTCCTTATGGAATTGTTTGCCTATATTAGGCCATCCTTAAAAATATTTTCGTTTGCCGTAACCCGACCGACCCTGTCAATTTAGAACCGACCCAAATATTTATTTTTTTCCCCTTTTAGTCCGACCGACTTGCCGGTTGTAAACTTGCGTTAATACCGACCGATTGTTTTTTTTTACTCTAAACAACCAATACAAATGCAATAAAATAATATTTATTTTAGTAGGCCCAAGTATTGTGAATATAAATTGCCTACATGCAAACGTGGCTCACTTAAATAAAACCCTGTGGCGTCATCTCTACACCATTGGTTTTACGCATGTCACACTTCGTTTCATTCACACAAACTGATAACGCTTTTACTTGGCACGAAGTTCTGGAAGAACTGTGGCCAGATCTTTTCTCATCCCTTCTCCCCCCTAGTCTAACGGTGACCGTGTCAGAGTTTTGAAATTGGTTGTGGTCTATTCAGCATTTCTCAAAATATGGGTCCGCAACATGGAGACTGCTGGTCCACGGAGTCGTGGAGTGAAATTAGGCCCGGTGCTTCATCTGATAATTTTCTGCGCAGTTGATCAAGAAACCGCGGATCTACGAAAAAAGAAAACAAACGTTTCTGCTATCGATGTCATTAAACATGGAGCCCTACAATTAAGTGGTGGTATGAGCATTCATTCAATGCGCGTCTGCGCGAGAGAAACTGAAACTAATCGATAACGTTGGTATCAAAGCTCCGCTTCAACCTGTTGGAAGGCTATTTATTTATTTAACGAAACTTAATAGAACGACGTTGTTTTTTGGAACTTCCTTAGAAACAGAGCAGAGACTGTATAATACACTGTATAGCATTGTATTGTATAGTCAAATTTCAATATAACGTGGCCAAGAGCTATTGTAGCCTTCTTTCTGGGTACATGTAGATGAGCCCTATGACCCCAAAGTCTGCCATGACCGGGCCTCAGGTCAAAGATGTTTGAGAAAGGCTGGTCTATATAACCTGCATCAGAATGAGGTTTGCAATGGTGCGCCTGAAGGCCCGGGTTGAAGACCCAGTCAGTTACGTCACGATATGCATTTTTGTGTAATTTCATTCTTATGTAATCACCATGACCAAAATTGTACTTTTTTTTACTTTGAATCTTGAAAAAAAAAAAATATTGACCTACCTACCGACCCATCTTTATTTTTTTTTGGCTGTTACTGCAAACAAAAATATTTTTAAGGATGGCCTTACCATCCTCCATACTGTACGTGGGGGCAAGATAACCATGGGTCTTTGTCCAAGCATGTCACATTTCCAGATGAATTTATTCATTGTTTTAATTGTAAATATAGGCATTTTCAACAAAGTACCTTGTTTTCATAGACATTCTCTGACTTACAAATGTCAACACACTTTCTTTTTATTTAAGTTTAGTGTATTATCTTGTCTTTCCGATGTTGAAAAATGACTAGAGGATTTAGCCTCTGTGACTTTATTTTCATACCATAGTGAAAAAGAAAGTCATTAACTACTTCTGAAAGTTCACAGACACTCTGATTAACTTAAATAAATTGAAATTAGATAGGAAAATGCTTCTGTTAGCTTTTGTATATAAGATTTTTCAGGGGTGCCAATAATTGTGAGCAACATGTTTTTGTTAAAGATATTTATTTCTTGATGAGATTTTCCTTTTTCTCAAAATATATTTGCTTCCCTTCCCTTCAAAGGATTTTTCCTATTTGTTTTCATTGTGAGATGACAATAAATCACCAACAGATTATTTTTTATAGTGGTTTTTAGTCAACTTTAGCAGAGGTTTAGCAGAGGTGCCAATCATTCTGGAGGGCACTGTAGGTATAGACCCTTTTAATCTTGAATTTCCCCTTGGGGATCAATAAAGTATCTATCTATCTAAAGTATCTATCTACCCTCTCCATGTTTGAGTACTGACTGCCCACTACTGCTTTACTACTGTTTTACTACTGTTTTACTAATGTCCACAGCCAGTGGCGTGCACAGACATTTTGGGGGGCAGGTGCTCAGGAGGGGGGGGCACTTTTTAGCGCACGTGGAACACTTAATTATAAAAAAAAATTACACCCACATGTTGAATGATAATGGGGAACTTCCCGTTTCTTCTGTCACAAATTAATGTGTTAATACATGTTGCCTAACAAAACATATACAACAGAAAACGTTCTTCTTAACACATACATTTGCAAAATCTACCGAAATTATTTGTATGTGGTCGTCACATTATCTGTCATTGATTTGGGCTACAGCGTAAAACTTTATCTAGCTTCATCTAACTAGTTTATCAGGTGACCAGTCGGCAAAAATGCTTGTTTGGTGCTGAATGAGACATTTTACTGCACAACAAAATTATTACATGTTGGGCTTAGAGGGCAAACTGTAAGATTTTGCTTGATCTGTATGTTACCTGGCTGAT
>NW_027468859.1:715948-720948 GCF_046254945.1 Alosa pseudoharengus
ATAATGGTTAAGACTTGAGACTTGCTTGAGACTTGAGTCTTGAGACTAAATAATGGTTAAGACTTGAGACTCGCTTGAGACTTGAGTCTTGAGACTAAATAATGGTTAAGACTTGAGACTTGCTTGAGACTTGATGGTTAAGACTTGAGACTAAATAATGGTTAAGACTTGAGACTTGCTTGAGACTTGAGTGTTGAGACTAAATAATGGTTAAGACTTGAGTGTTGAGACTAAATAATGGTTAAGACTTGAGTGTTGAGACTAAATAATGGTTAAGACTTGAGTGTTGAGACTAAATAATGGTGTTCCACGGGGCTCAATGTTGGGGCCACTGTTGTTTACATTGTTGTTTACATCTGTGCTTCAATAGAAAATTGCATTTGAAAAGTGCATTTCTATGCAGATGACACAATCCTTTATGCCTATGCACCATCTGTAGAGCAAACACTGTCATATCTTCAATGTGCATTTAATTAGATAGATAGATAGATAGATATATAGATAGATACTTTATTGATCCACAAGGGGAAATTCAAGTCCCCAGGGGAAATTCAAGAATTGTGTGCAGAAATCCTTGAAAGATCTTAAACTGGTTCTGAATGAAGCAAAAACTAAATGTGATCTTTACTAGATCGAGAAAGTGTGACATTGATGACTATAACATTTGTTCCCTAAATGGGACACAAATTGAGCAAGTTTCTCAATAGAAATATCTGGGCATTTGGGTAGATAACAAACTATCATTTAGAACACATGTGCTTGATCTCACAAAAAAGGTAAAAATTAAATTAGGTGCACTTTACAGGATTAGGTCTTGCTTCTCTTTAGAAAGCAGTATGACCATTATCCAAGCAACTATAATGTCAGTCCTAGACTATGGTGACATTGTGTATATGCATGCAGCCCCTTCCACACTGAAATCACTTGATGCAGTTTACCACAGCTCACTACGTTTTATAACTGGAGATGGGTTTAGAACTCATCACTGTAAATTATACCAAAATGTAGGATGGTCTTCCCTCTATGATAGGAGGGAAAGACATTGCCTCCTGGGAAAGTTACCTTTTCACCTAATTTCTCTTCTGAACATGAAATCAATATGCCACAATACACGCTTACAGGGTTTTATATATCCCGGCTTCCACCGCTGTGCCCTTGAGCAAGGCCACCCCCAAGTTGCTCCGGGAACAATGTAGTCGCTTGTAATGTACTGTAAGTCACATTCAACAATGTAGTCGCTTGTAATATACTGTAAGTCACATTGAATAATGTAGCCGCTTGTAATGTACTGTAAGTCACGTTGGACAATGTAATCGCTTGTAATAAACTGTAAGACACGTTGGACAACAACATGAATAAATGTGAATGTGTGTCGGGGTGATCATGTTATCAGTAGTACTGATCAGTGGGGCAGAATTCTACCCTTTAGACTAGTAGCAGTGGGCAAAAATAACAAATGATTAACAAACGTGCTGGAGAACATCCAGCCTCTCTCCTCCAGGCAGACGCAGTGAGGATGAGGAGAACAACTCTTCACGCTGGCACAGGAGACTGGGTCACGCTGACCTGTCCATTATAGCACACCTCCAGTCAGTCAGTCTCTCTCTACCGACACACACACACACACACACACACACACACACACACACACACACACACACACACACACACACACACACACACACACACACACACACACACACACACACCTCGAATGTGTGGGGGCATCCGTGGCCTATTGGTTAGCGATTCAGACCTGTAACTGGAGGGTTGCCGGTTTGAACCCCAACCAGTAGGAACAGCTGAAGAGCCCTTGAGCAAGGCACCTAACCCCTCACTGCTCCCCGAGCGCCGCCGTTGTTGCAGGCAGCTCACTGCGCCGGGATTAGTGTGTGCTTCACCTCACTGTGTGCTGAGTGTGTTTCACTAATTCACGGATTGGGATAAATGCAGAGACCAAATTTCCCTCACGGGATCAAAAGAGTATATATACTTACAGTCAAGCCCAGCAACATCTCTATTGCCCCCCCCCCCCCCTCCCCCCAAAAAAAACTAAAAAACACAAACAACTAAAGCAAAACAAAAGGGCAATAATTTACACTATTACTGTGTATTGAATATTTTTAAAGAAATGCTGCCAATTTGATGTTTAACTTGATGTTATACTTGATAAGTAGCCTATTGATAAATGGTGCATTGTCACTTTAAGAGAGTCTAAACGGTTCTCATAATGTCCTTTTGCCAGCTATTGTTCACAATGGATAAGGCTGATAGGCCTACTCTAGCCTTGTTTGTTTGCACCACATTGACAACACAATATTAAGTTATTACAAGGAGCCTTCATTGTTAGGATATGGAAACATGTAATGAGTTGCTGCTAGCGTGACATTTCTGTTTGCAGTTGGCCATTAAAAGTGCAGTATGAGCATGGTAGCCACCTAGCTATCTGAATGGAATAGGCTATGTTTCAATCGGCATTATGCTTAACAAAAGCTAGTTAGTCTGTTAACATTCATATTTGCAAGCCTCTAAGCACAGACGTTATCACTTTAAATCCTACCTGTTACCTTTCACCTTCCACTTATTTAACTGCTGTTGCATCCCTTGACATGCCATCTCCTTTTCCCTCCTTTTCCTATTTTTAGCCACCAACAGCTTCTTTTTCCATAGACGGCAACTCACTACTCGTAGGCCTATCTGCTTGCTCAGCGCTGACGGCGCCCCCACTCCCTCTTCTATGTCAAAATTCTATGATGGAATCTTATGAGATAGGGCGCCTATAGCCTGTTAGTCCTGTTGAAATAAAATGTTGAAATGATTTAGAAACGGACAGCAGTAGCTACATATAGAAAATACCAAATATCAGGGATGCAAACAGGTATGGTCAAAAAGGAGTGAGATTATCGAAGCAGACGCCCCCGCAGGAAATATCATATAATTACATTTTGCCACCACCTCTGCCATCCAGGGCTCACCCTATTCACACAAAAATGTTCTTTATATGAAAATACACTGTCCCAGTTCCTTGGAAATTCTTAAAAGTAAAGAATACTGAGACAACGCTGGAAAATTTGGCATGTCCCTTTTTTTCAAATTTTTTTTTAAAAGTCTGACATTTTGAATTTGTGTTTGGCTGTCTTGACCTCAATCTCCGTTTCAACCTGTAACCCATGGGCGGATTATGAACTTGCGGGCCCCTGAACTGTTAGTGCCTCACTCTCATCAAATTCTCTCATTCTGCAAATGAAAAGTTGCATATATTAGCCATAGTGTTACCCTAGACCTGACAGTATCATAACAGAGTGCAAAATAGTTCACTTCACTCTGCCCCCTTTCTCAATGCGCCCCAAAATAACGTTCTTCTGCACGAAAATGTACAGTTAAAATGTATGAACAGTAGTGCGGTCTGTCTGTTAGGATAAGCCCACACATCAGTTTCTCGCCCTTATGTGGTAGGTGTCATTGAAAATAAGTCAGTTCGTCACTTGTCACTTCGGGTTGCATTTGCGAAAAAGCCTAGACCAGCGGCTCATTAGGCTACTAGACGTCAACAAGCTGCTAGCCTAAAACTAGCACAAGTACGTTACCATTAGGCTACACATTGGAAAGGGGGTAGAGTTGGATATAACGTTAGGCTGCTACTAAAATATTAGGCTACAGGATAAAATACTGCTAGTCTGTCCGGAATACTACTAAACTGACTGACGCAACAAACAAGGTTAAAAAAAAAATCCAACTGTATTTTTGCTAGTCATGTAAAATGTAGCGCTAGTGTGCTACCTAGCACTAACCTGGCATAATTATTGTAAAGACTGTAATTACACATTAGGACAACCTAACCATTACACAATGCAAATGGTAGAAATTATCTAATTAGAAGACATCAAATATGGTTAACCTTACTTTTCTTGCAAAAAAGACCAGGCGCGACACAAAATTACTGGATCCCGGACTGATGGATGTAACGTTAAATCCTTGCAGTGAAGTGCAGCCCCTTAGCAGTCAGATAATGGTGCACAGCCAATGGGATTTTTACGTGCCCAGCTTTTTGATTTTGACACTTCAAACCCCCCCCCCCCCAAAAAAAAGAAAAACTCATCGGATCTGCACGATTCACACAAGTCCCCCAGACAGCCGTGAAAAAGGCGGCATCCGCCAAAAGGCGCGCCCTTTGCATCCCTGAAATATATTATTTTATTTTTTTTACCATCGCTTTGGCGCCCCTATGCGCCGCATATAGCGCATACCCACTTTTTGCACCACTGAGTTCAGCTCCTATCCTGTAGTTTTTATTAGTAGCCTACCAATATTCCACTATTCCACAAGGATAGGTTGATAAGTTAACAAAAACAGGAAGGAAGAAATAAAGCATTTGAAATGTATTCCACAATTCCACTAAGAGGCATATTGAACTATTGTTTACATGTTTTTTCTGCATGGGTCAGCTATTGTGTTGTTGTTTGTTAATTTACTCCTTTTACTACACCTACTTCTGAGCAAACAAGGCATTTAGGTTGATCATGTAGCCTACTGCTGTCATATACTGTTCTTTCTTACATTAAATAACTTTATTTAACTTTCATATGGTTAACTCTATTATCCTCTGTAGTCATACTGTAGCTAATTTCGGGCTCATCATTTTCTGCGGGGGACTAGCTGATCTGCTGCTCAGTGGCTGCTTTTGTTTTTAAGCCTAGGCTACTGCAGATCAAGCTTGAGTTTTGTTATCAATATTTGCATAATATTTGCAAAGTCTATGAATCGCAATATTGGATGATACTAAAAGGCTAATATTTTAATTAATTTAATATGTTGCTTGTGAATAAGACAACTGACAATTGACAACGCTACAATGTCCAGTATAGCCCAATAATTACGCCGCTAATAATCATGGCTATCTCTCTTTACCAGTTACCATTTATGTCTGTCCTCTTCAAAAAAATCTGGAAGCTTGGCACATTTGGCAGCATTTTCCTTCAATACTTTTCATCTTTTTTACC
>NW_027468859.1:725948-733448 GCF_046254945.1 Alosa pseudoharengus
ACACACACACCACAAGCACACACACACATGCACACACACACACACACACCACAAGTACACACACACACACACACACACACACACACACACCATAAATATAATATGCACGCACGCACACACACACACACACACACACACACACACATACACACACACACACACACACACACACACACACCACAAGCACACACACATACACACACATACACACACACACACATCACACCATAAATATAATGCACACATCACAGTGTTCCATAAGCCTACATCCCTATAATAATAACTATAATTATGGTTATGGATTTGGCATAAATTAAATATAAATATAATATTTTCCATAAGCCTACATCACACCATAAATATAATATGCATGGCATCACACCATGAATATAATGTTTCATAAGCCTACGTCACACCATGAATATAATATCTACCAATGAAGTGTGGAGCTACTTTGAGCCTCGTAAATGGTGTAAAACAGTGATTTATTTGCATGGCTAAGCCAATGCCCGAGGCACCCCCTGTAAAAAACTGTTGGTAGCATCGGCTAACTAGCACCAGATTTCGGAGTGCAGGGGACAACCTGAGATGAGCTCGACCCTGGTCGAGAGCTGTGACGCAGGACGTCCCCTGATTGGCTAGTCAGTAGGCGATGCAATGTGTTGATTGGCTCTGCAGAAACTGTCAAGACAGTGCCAAAATTCGCTGATTGGCTCTTCAGAAACGACGACAAAACACTGCCAAAATTCGTGTCTGTAAAAAAGTTTTGTAGCTTCGTAGATCCAGTTTGTACACAAAAGATAGATGTTGCACTTCTCCCATGCCTGTAGCTATAAAGCTGTTCCACACACATTCAAACTAAATCCCTGTGGACAAATGTTTTTCACAAGTGCACAAAATATTTCTGCAGGTACGCATTTTTTTTGCACACAGACAAATTAATTCCACAGTTACAAAATGGTTCTACACTTGTGCAAATCATATTCTCGAAGACAAAACTCTATTACACATGTGAATATCTTTTCACGGGCACACAATCTTTATGGCATTGTTCTGATTCTATACTATAAGTGATGCAGGGTAACATCACTTCTGTTGACGTTCAAACAAAACAGAGAGTTAGCTCGCTACTCCCTCCCCCTCCCTCCTGTGCAATTGAAACTCTCCCAAACGCTGTATTCGCTTAGCTATATTCGGGGCACAGGCAGCTAGCGGATAGTGATGTTAGCTGTATTCGGGGCACAGGCAGCTAGCGGATAGTGATGTTAGCTGTATTCGGGGCACAGGCAGCTAGCGGATGGTGAGGTGATGTTAGCTGTATTCGGGGCGCAGGCAGCTAGCGGATGGTGAGGTGATGTTAGCTGTATTCGGGGCACAGGCAGCTAGCAGATAGTGATGTTAGCTGTATTCGGGGCACAGGCAGCTAGCGGATGGTGAGGTGATGTTAGCTGTATTCGGGGCACAGGCAGCTAGCGGATGGTGATGTTAGCTGTATTCGGGGCACAGGCAGCTAGCGGATAGTGATGTTAGCTGTATTCGGGGCACAGGCAGCTAGCGGATGGTGATGTTAGCTGTATTCGGGGCACAGGCAGCTAGCGGATGGTGATGTTAGCTGTATTCGGGGCACAGGCAGCTAGCGGATAGTGATGTTAGCTGTATTCGGGGCACAGGCAGCTAGCGGATAGTGATGTTAGCTGTATTCGGGGCGCAGGCAGCTAGCGGATGGTGAGGTGATGTTAGCTGTATTCGGGGCGCAGGCAGCTAGCGGATGGTGAGGTGATGTTAGCTGTATTCGGGGCACAGGCAGCTAGCGGATGGTGATGTTAGCTGTATTCAGGGCGCAGGCAGCTAGCGGATGGTGAGGTGATGTTAGCTGTATTCGGGGCACAGGCAGCTAGCGGATGGTGAGGTGATGTTAGCTGTATTCGGGGCACAGGCAGCTAGCGGATAGTGATGTTAGCTGTATTCGGGGCGCAGGCAGCTAGCGGATGGTGAGGTGATGTTAGCTGTATTCGGGGCGCAGGCAGCTAGCGGATGGTGAGGTGATGTTAGCTGTATTCGGGGCACAGGCAGCTAGCAGATAGTGATGTTAGCTGTATTCGGGGCACAGGCAGCTAGCGGATGGTGATGTTAGCTGTATTCGGGGCACAGGCAGCTAGCGGATGGTGATGTTAGCTGTATTCGGGGCACAGGCAGCTAGCGGATAGTGATGTTAGCTGTATTCGGGGCACAGGCAGCTAGCGGATAGTGATGTTAGCTGTATTCGGGGCGCAGGCAGCTAGCGGATGGTGAGGTGATGTTAGCTGTATTCGGGGCGCAGGCAGCTAGCGGATGGTGAGGTGATGTTAGCTGTATTCGGGGCACAGGCAGCTAGCGGATGGTGATGTTAGCTGTATTCAGGGCGCAGGCAGCTAGCGGATGGTGAGGTGATGTTAGCTGTATTCGGGGCACAGGCAGCTAGCGGATGGTGAGGTGATGTTAGCTGTATTCGGGGCACAGGCAGCTAGCGGATAGTGATGTTAGCTGTATTCGGGGCGCAGGCAGCTAGCGGATGGTGAGGTGATGTTAGCTGTATTCGGGGCGCAGGCAGCTAGCGGATGGTGAGGTGATGTTAGCTGTATTCGGGGCACAGGCAGCTAGCGGATGGTGATGTTAGCTGTATTCGGGGCACAGGCAGCTAGCGGATAGTGATGTTAGCTGTATTCGGGGCACAGGCAGCTAGCGGATGGTGATGTTAGCTGTATTCGGGGCACAGGCAGCTAGCGGATGGTGATGTTAGCTGTATTCGGGGCACAGGCAGCTAGCGGATAGTGATGTTAGCTGTATTCGGGGCACAGGCAGCTAGCGGATGGTGATGTTAGCTGTATTCGGGGCACAGGCAGCTAGCGGATAGTGATGTTAGCTGTATTCGGGGCACAGGCAGCTAGCGGATAGTGATGTTAGCTGTATTCGGGGCGCAGGCAGCTAGCGGATGGTGAGGTGATGTTAGCTGTATTCGGGGCGCAGGCAGCTAGCGGATGGTGAGGTGATGTTAGCTGTATTCGGGGCACAGGCAGCTAGCGGATGGTGATGTTAGCTGTATTCAGGGCGCAGGCAGCTAGCGGATGGTGAGGTGATGTTAGCTGTATTCGGGGCACAGGCAGCTAGCGGATGGTGAGGTGATGTTAGCTGTATTCGGGGCACAGGCAGCTAGCGGATAGTGATGTTAGCTGTATTCGGGGCGCAGGCAGCTAGCGGATGGTGAGGTGATGTTAGCTGTATTCGGGGCACAGGCAGCTAGCGGATGGTGAGGTGATGTTAGCTGTATTCGGGGCGCAGGCAGCTAGCGGATGGTGAGGTGATGTTAGCAGTGTATTCGGGGCACAGGCAGCTAGCGGATAGTGATGTTAGCTGTATTCGGGGCACAGGCAGCTAGCGGATGGTGATGTTAGCTGTATTCCAGCTGTATCGCTGTGTGGGGCGGAAGCTGCACTGAATACAACAGGAAAGCCCTGCAGCGCATAGTGAACACAGCTGGAAGGATTATTGGTGCTTCACTCCCCTCCCTGAAGGACATTTACACCACCCACCTCACCCGCAAGGCGACCAAAATTGTGAGTGATGCAAGTCACCCCGCTCACAATCTGTTTGATCTACTGCCCTCTGGGAAGAGGTACAGAAGCCTGCGCTCCCGCACTACCAGACTCACCAACAGCTTCATACACCAAGCTGTTAGGATGCTGAACTCTCTCCCTCCTCTCCCCCCTCCACCCTCAGCTACATAACATCCTGGACATTGGACCCACAATGGCCGCCTGCACCACTCCACTTGCACACTTGTACACTTTGCAACTTGTTGTTGTTGTCCTGAAAACACAACACTTCTGCTGCTCTTACATAACTTGCACCACTATGCCACTTTATTTCTTACTTAGGTCAAACAGAACTACCTCAGCCTTTTATTGGCCTGACTTTGCACTAGTATTTTATTTTATTGACTGTCTATGCACAATTTCAACCAAATTTTGCTGCTCTTATTTTTTCATTATATGTGCCCTCTTATTTACTTATTTACTTACTTTTTTGTTTACTTGAATGTTATGTTTGTCTGTGGACTTAAAATTGGTAAAATATGTCTTGTCTCCACCGTGGGATAGTGAGAAACGTAATTTCGATCTCTTTGTATGTCTGGAACATGTGAAGAAATTGACAATAAAGCAGACTTTGACTTTGACTTTGACTATTCGGGGCACAGGCAGCTAGCGGATGGTGAGGTGATGTTAGCTGTATTCCGACACCCTATGTCTCTCCAGATTTTGCAAATTAGTGGTAATATACTTGTTTATTTCAAGTATTTTCTGTAAAAATAGTTTAGCGTACATATCGTACACTCGACAGGAACATTTGGAAATCGGTTCCTGCAATCCCGACATCTTTATCAGCGTAATACCAGAGATTGCTAGATCAGCGAGACCTACGAACTCCACCACACCAACCGAAAGGGACTTCAGACGGACCAGAAAACGTAAACAAAGGGACTCTCATGGAGGAGTTTGAGCGAGGCTAAAGCTAACTCCACATCACTAAAGCTAACTCCACATCGAGAGCTCTTCAGATTGAGCGAGGCTAAAGCTAACTCCACATCACTAAAGCTAACTCCACATCGAGAGCTCTTCAGTTTGAGCGAGGCTAAAGCTAACTCCACATCGAGAGCTCTTCAGTTTGACGTGAAATTGATTGAGCTCATCACTATTCATGAGCTCGCCCAGTTGAGACCATGCCCACAAAATTAGTTTAGCTCTGTGACAGTTTTCGTAGGCCTATGCAAGGATGGCTGAATGTCAACATGCTTGTGCACTATGCACGAATAGAACTTCAACAATGCATTTTGCCCAAGAACCGAGACTTGAGGATCAAATGGCTTCAGTTTATTTTTTGGAAAAATGCCACAGGCTTTGCAAAAAGGTTATTGTTGAAGCCTGGAGCAGTAGGTTACAATCGCAGCAGTCTACGACCAGTGCCCGTAAGTAAAACGTTATTGTCAACTCAAGGAAGTGCCATGTTATACAGGTTTAATGGACTCGCTAGCCTAGTAGGTTTAATGCCCATTTGGACAATGCTAGCACTCGCTAGCCAAGCTAAGTTCATGCCATGATTACGGCTGTCATGTTATGGACAAAACCTACTAGCTGTTAGCCAATCAGAGTGAAGCAGCTTAGCTCGTTGAATATTAATGAGAACTGGCGCAAATCGAGCTGAGTCTTCCTGCATGCTTTCAATACCACGCTAGTATGGCTTGAAACAAGGTAACCAAGGCATGTTTTCCACAAAAAATGTCACAGAGTCCATGGTAGAACTTCAGACATTACCACAAAGTAATGAAATACGTGTGGCAGGGCATCTTTAATAAATAATAATAAATGTCTGAATTATTTATTTGTTTAATAAATAATATTAAATGTCTGAGTTATTTATTTGTTTAATAAATAATAAGTGTCTCTGAATAATGTATTTGTTTAATAAATAATAATATCTGAATAATGTATTTGTTTAATAAATAATAATAAATGTCTGAATAATTTATTTGTCCTTTTGAATATTCACTATAGTGACATCATATGCAGCACACATCATCAGTGTTTCCCACAGGACTTTACAGCACTTTACATCTTAACACACACCTCCCGCCTTAACTACACTGTCCAAAGCCATAATAATAAATAATCATTTCATCATTTCATAGCTCTTTCATTGTAGAGCTGCTTCTCCACACACACACACACACGCACACACACACACACACACATACTACACACACACACACACACACATACACACACACACACACACACACACACATACTACACACACACACACACACACACACACACACACACACACACATACTACACACACACACACACACACACACACTACACACACTACACACACACACACACACACACACACACACACACACACACTGCTGACATGCATGCAGTAGGGGCCCACGGTAGATACATCTCAAACACAACATGAGATATGGCAGCGTGTGGGTGTGGGTGTGTGTGTGTGAGTTAGTGTGTATGCATGCGCGTGTGTGCGTGTGTGTGTGTGCGTGTGTGCACGTGTGTGTGTATGTGTGTGTGTGAATTAACCTGCAGTGTTTGAGATCAGTGGAATCGGAGTCAGTGCCCCCCTCATGATCAATACCACTCAGAACATGAGATATGGCAGAGTGCTACATCTCAATCTCTCTGCTCGAGGGGGCCATCTTGTGGCCAATATTATTTAACCTTTATATGCTCCCACTTGGACAAATCATCAAGAACAGTTTGATGTCCTGTCATAGCTATAATGACCCCCACAAATCATCAAGAACAGTCTGATGTCCTGTCAATCATCAAGAACAATCTGATGTCCTGTCATAGCTATAATGACCCCCACAAATCATCAAGAACAGTTTGATGTCCTGTCATAGCTATAATGACCCCCACAAATCATCAAGAACAGTCTGATGTCCTGTCAATCATCAAGAACAATCTGATGTCCTGTCATAGCTATAATGACCCCCACAAATCATCAAGAACAGTTTGATGTCCTGTCATAGCTATAATGACCCCCACAAATCATCAAGAACAGTCTGATGTCCTGTCAATCATCAAGAACAATCTGATGTCCTGTCATAGCTATAATGACCCCCACAAATCATCAAGAACAGTCTGATGTCCTGTCAATCATCAAGAACAATCTGATGTCCTGTCATAGCTATAATGACCCCCACAAATCATCAAGAACAGTCTGATGTCCTGATGACCCCCACAAATCATCAAGGACAGTCTGATGTCCTGTCAATCATCAAGGACAGTTTGATGTCCTGTCATAGCTATAATGACCCCCACAAATCATCAAGAACAGTTTGATGTCCTGTCAATCATCAAGGACAGTTTAATGTCCTGTCAATCATCAAGGACAGTTTGATGTCCTGTCATAGCTATAATGACCCCCACATTTATTTAGACCTGTCACCTAATGATTAAGGCCCCCTTGAAACTTTTGGTCAATGTATTGTCCAAATTAACAACTAGATTTCTCAAAATTGTCTTCAGCTGAAAACAAAAAACTGAAGTACTTTTTGGTTGCCATCTTCTTGACACAAAAGGGCTTAAATAAAGGAGGAACGCAAAGGGTCATTCCACGCCAACTCAGCCACCCATGTACATGACACCTCTCAGATTTTGCTGAAAAGCGGGTCAATATCTCAAACGGTTTGCCCGTGGCGTCCATTTGAAATTCGGGTGCCACGGCCCTAATTGGAATTTCACATTTCATCCTTTGCCATTTTTGGAAGCCCATAACGTCTGTTCTAATAGTGGTAGAAGGCTGGAAACTGGTGTGGTGTGTGGTAAAGAATCAACATTCCTTACTGTTTGGATGAGAGGTGGGTCACCAAAGCCCTAAAAAATGTTGACAGCATGTGTGATTTTTCACTTTTTGGGTAGCCGTAGCACCACGATTAAT
>NW_027468859.1:738448-768448 GCF_046254945.1 Alosa pseudoharengus
TCTTATGGCTATAGTGCGATATGATTGGATCTTATGGCTATAGTGCGATATGATTAGGGTGACCAGACGTCCCAGTTTAACCGTGGACAGTCCCGATTATGAGTTTTGTGTGCCGAGTCCCAACAAAAGCCTGTCAGGTATGCTGCATATGCGTGTGTGTGCGTGTGCATGTGTGTGTGTGTGCGTCCCGACAAAAGCCTGTCAGGACGCTTAAATGTGCCGGTGTACACCAACCACTATGAAAGCGTCCCCGTTGTCAGCAATTACATAGCCGAAGTGGTCTTATTATAGTTAGATCGTTAACTAAACCCACATAGAAAGACTATAGCCTAAAGCGTCCAGCGTATGATTTCGACAATGTGTGTGCGTGTGTGTCAGTCAATCGTAGAGGTCTACATAATCTTTGCAGCCAATGTTACTATGTACTGTATCCCTGTAAAAATTGTTGCAATGCCTCTTCATATCTGCCTTGTTTTAACGGTTAGGCTATATAGTTACACTACTACAATGCCAAAGAGAAAGTAATGATTCTCAAAATAATGTGTTTGTGTGTGTGTGTAAAAAAATAAAAAAATAACCTATGGCTGTGAGTTTCATGTTTTCAAGCATGTCTGGATAACGGGTGAGGAATGTTCAGGAGACAAACAATGGACTATGCACGCATGTTTTAAGCATAGTGAGGAATGTTTAGCATGTTTTAAGCATAGTGCAAGCTCTTTTCTCTGACTAAAAGTGTGCAGAACTTGTGCATTGACATAACAATATTTAATACATTAACAATAACCCCCTCTAAGTTTTGGTCCTGTCTGCGCCTGCTAGTGTGTGTGTGTGTGTGTGTGTGTGCATGTGTCCTATGT
Source organism: Alosa pseudoharengus (assembly GCF_046254945.1). Taxonomy (NCBI): domain Eukaryota; kingdom Metazoa; phylum Chordata; class Actinopteri; order Clupeiformes; family Clupeidae; genus Alosa; species Alosa pseudoharengus. The sequence goes on from NW_027468859.1 coordinate 739,306, forward strand.
CTGTGTCTCTGACCTGGCGCATGGTCACGTTAACCGTGTGTGCGTGCATGCGCACTATGGTCACGCGCATAGTGTTCCGGTTTTAGTTCCAAGATATGATGGGATCTCTCATGGTTATAGTGGGATATGATGGGATCTCTCATGGTTATAGTGGGATATGATGGGATCTCTCATGGTTATAGTGGGATATGATGGGATATGATGGGATCTCTCATGGTTATAGTGGGATATGATGGGATCTCTCATGGTTATAGTGGGATATGATGGGATCTCTTACCTCGCCATATTCTTCAAAAAACTTGTTTTTGTTGCGATGGATGGTGTCAATGACTTTAGTCAGAATGGTAGGTAGACGGTCTCTGATAGTTAAGTATGCAAAGGATCTGATAGGAATAAACATGATACTTTTAAAAGGTGGGAAGGGAAGGGCTGTGTGTGTGTGTGTGTGTGTGCGTGGCAAATTCTCAAAATACCAGGTGGGTTGACACTGTTAGCATGGCATGGCATTAGAGAAGATATCATATCAGCAAAAGCTAAGTCAGCTAAGTCAGAATAACGTCAACGTTACCGGTTTGCAATGTTAGTTTAGACCACACACAGGTCCCAAAATCATTAAATGCGATTATGACAACAAGACAGGAACGAATTTCTCATTAACTTCCACCATCACCTCACTATGGTCTACTCTGACATCAGCAAACATAGCAAGCTATCGCTAGCGAGCTACCATTAGCAAACTAGCAACCGGCAGTCTCATATTGCCAGTGAAAAAGGTATGACATTGAGGTTAAGAGCATGGCTATCAAACATTGTTGTAATGACAATGTTAACCCAAATCAAAAGAAATCGTCATACCCCTCATATTTAGCTGACAGCGACGGCGGCGGAGCCCCTTGAAATAACACTGGATTTGCGTCCATGTTTACAACATATAAGACCAAGGATCTCACACAGCGCCACGAAGCGACTAGGAGGACTTATCGACGTCAAAATAAACGTCAAAATAATGATTAGGCTCCCAATGACCACTGTGATCAGAACCCATTCAGACTTTCTCTGACCATGTCCACGGCTTACCAATTCCGACCAGGAGCAAGTTGCATATAACATAAACTGAAATAAACTGACAACTATCAGTGACACTTTCTTGGTTTGATCTTAATTTAGGTTGCTCTCTTTCATCTTTAAAATGAATAGTCTTTCCTAATTTTAATAGGAATTGTAATAATTTTGGAAATATAATGACATTATATTTATATCAATATTATAATTGCATTTCCAATGAAATAAGCAGAATTGAGCAACTGGTCTCTATGCTAGCCCAGGGTTCCCACACCTTGGTTAAGATCAAATTCAAGGACCTTTCAAGGACTTTCCAGGCCCAATATCCTTAAATTCAAGGACCTACTGTAATGTGTTGATAAATGTCAAGCGCGGGCATGGTTAAATCATGTTACCTCAACAGACCAAGGATACCTTGTCACAGTTTTCTTTTATTTTTGGTCATATGACAGGCCTATTCTATTTTTCATGTTTGTATTTTGCATAAAACTGAACTGAAATAAACTTGTCCTAAACAAGTTAAACTCGTTACCTGTCGGTTTATTCATCAGAATGTTAAATTAAATATTTGGGCAACAAACACTACACGCGGGAAACACGCAGAAATCACGCTGGCCGTGTACATGTTAATAAGCGGAATTGTACGTAATTGTATGGATTTCTTTTCCTCAAAAAGAAATTCAAGGACTTTCAAGGACCTCCATTTATTTATGTCTCTTTTCAAAAACTTTCAAGGGCCTTGAATTATTTTTTTCAGATTCACAAACTTTCAAGGATTTCAATGACCCGTGGGAGCCCTGTATATAGCGTTCATTTATACAGCCTTGGGCCCCGTGGGAGCCCTGTATATAGCGTTCATTTATACAGCCTTGGGCCCAAACTATGATGGAGGGAGGATATAGGCTCACTTCCTTTGTCTGGACATGAACGTATGTCATCACATACGGAAAATTATGTAGCTCTGATTCTACGATGAACACACTCCAATATTTTAGGAGTATTGATCTGAGAGTGTGTGTATTGATCAGCATTGGTCCAGGAGTATTGATCTGAGAGTGCGTGTATTGATCAGCATTAGTCCAGGAGTATTGATCTGAAACAGGTCCAGTAAATTCATTATCAAAGCAGAACTGTCTCATACAATACATGTAGCCGATATGGCCATGGTAGGGGGATTAGTGTAAAAACTACACGTAATTGTATTTTTATATTAGGAATACTAACCTAATAATACAAATATTGGTTTCCATTTAGTTAAGTTTTGCCTTTTACGAAAAACAATCCAGGCCACTGCCCGGTTAGACCATAGACTGTAGTATAGACTGTATTAGACCATAGACTGTAGTATAGGCTGTATTAGACTTGTATCATGTTAGGTCATAACCTACAGCATCCTCTTTTAAGCTCTGCTGGTGTAGTGGACTATCGGCTACTCTGATGGGTAATGGGCTGTCGTTATTTTCTGCTGAAGTTACAGAGTAGCCTAACAATCACTGTAAACGCTCCCAATCTTAAATTACGCTCATTACAAGAACATTAAACATAAATTTGAAAACCTACATTGAAAAACGCTATATGACTAATCCCTAATATCAGCTAGGACCTGTAGCCTGTACCCTAGCCTTTAAAACGCACGCGCCTAAACGTTAGGGAAGTTTGTTATGGGAAACCGACAACCGCAGCAAGCAACCGAAAATGCAAATTGTGGGGCTTGTTTCACTAACGACTCGGCGTTATCTGTTCGGGTGGGGGTTGGGAAAGGCGACCCTGGGCTATTTTCCCTCTAAATCGGTTTATGTTTAACTTGCTCGAACGGAAGATTAAATAAATTACCATACAGTATCTTACGCGCCCACATAGGTTCCCCGCTTTTGGCTAAACACCGCGGCGAAAAATTCACTTCAACCGGGGACGCATTTGACGGCAGCTAACGTTAAGACTACTTGTTTAGGCGCCCCGTGTAGTGGGTTTTACAACTGCTGTTTTAAGTGCTTTTAGACAGTCATGTGATTGTAACGTAACCCGACCGGAAAACACCGACGACCATCGCCGCCAATGCTGCGTTTGAGAGGAACAGAGCAGCTGCGAGTCCAACGGACAAGTCCCCCGGTAACAAACAACAACACGGCTAACTCAGGGTAGACGCTGCGTAAGAAGGTAAGGGTACGGGTATTTTGTATTTTTCAGTTCCCCGGCGTACACCATCATGCTTTATTTACGGTTTAGATATTTCTATCACTTTGAAGTTTGAGACATTTATTCGGTGACCACCCCTTCCCCCCGTGTGTGTGTGTCCATTTCATGAGCCACCGTTTATTTTCGCTTCACGTCGCTCAGCAGTCGGAAGGGCAGGCGCTAGCCTCCGTTGCTGTTCGGTAGGGATACAAGCAACAATGCGCTGCTATCTGAAAACGGTTTGTGAGGAGCCGTTATCTACGAGTAACGGTTGACTTCTTGGCGAAAGATTGCGTGTTTAAGTCAGTTGGGCATATGTCTTTTTACACGGTTTATTTTTTATTTGCGAGGCAAGCAGACTACGGAAGTGGTTGACTCTGCGGGAGATCTGTGGGGTCCACGTGTCTACGTTGTGGGCGGTGCTATCGTACACACTAGTTTGGCACATAAGTAGCCTAACTGTATTTCTGGGATCTGAATGTTTTTTAAACGTCTTACATATTTAGCTTAATGTTTTGGTTAAGCCATGGAAGAATTATAGACATTCATTTCGCCAGATTGGGTTGCAAAACATATTAATTGATAATTGTACGATTCTGTGACTTTGAAGGCTGTTTTGGGGGATTTAGAGATTTGGCCATAGTGTTGACCTTCTCCATGTCTATGGTGCTGTGAAAAGGACTTTCTGGTGGAAGACTGGTTGGGCTTCTTGAGCAGAACTCTCACTCACTCACTCACACACGCTCGCTCACACACACACACTCACTCACTCACACACGCTCGCTCACACACACACACACTCACTCACTCACACACGCTCGCTCACACACACACACACACACACTCACTCACTCACACACGCTCGCTCACACACACACACACACACACTCACTGATTATAGCAATGGTGTCAGTGTAGTGCAATGTATCCGCCTCACACACCCTGCAGTCTTCATAGCTTTGCGTGTGTGTATACAGTTGTTTGTGGCCAACTGTGACACATCATGTTCTGATTGGTTGCCCCAGGAATGTTGCTGCTCTGACCTATGACCCCTAGGGTCACTGACAGCTAGGCAGCCCAGCATGTTGTGTGTGTGTGTGTGTGTGTGGGGTGTGTGTGTGTGTGGGGGGGGTGCAGCTAGGCAGGCCAGCCAGCCCTGTTGTGTGTGTTTGGTGGGGTCCTAAAACCTGAGAGGAAGTGAGTTCTCTCATCATCTTGAGTGTGTGTGTGTTCCTAACATTGTCTTGAGTCTGTTTTGGTCCCCTTTGTGTTGTGTGTGTGTGTGTTCTTCATGGTGTCTTAATTGTGTTTACGTTCCTCATTATGCTGTTCTCCCTGTGTGTTATGCACCAGAACATCAACACAGATGAACAGCAAGCCCCCCCCCCACACACACACACACACACACACTGACATCAAGAGGCCAGGATATGAGCATCTTGCTCCTTTATTGTCTTCAAAGAGGGAAAAAATGTGTAATAAACAGAAACAGTAAAAGTGTAAATCACTGTAATAACCAGTAGCCTATAGCAAAGTCACTATGCAGCATAGCAACAGGCTAACTGATGCTATCGATTAGGGCTGCACAATTAATACAATTTTAATCACGATCACGATTTTGGCTTCCCACGATCAAATTTGCGTGATCGAGCGATATTAAAAATGCGTGCTCTAGCCTACCCATTGAACCAACCTGGCAACCCATAGAACACTCCGCTTCAAAACAATGTGCCTGCATGCAGCCTACCAATGACAACTGTTCCCTGCACTGCTCAGCCTGATGCACTGCTCAGTTTGGATGCACTGTGGACTAGTAGCATTATGTTAACTATTAGTAGGCTAGTTAGACTATACAAAAAAACGACGATCAAAAATCAAATGTGTAGCACAGCAGGACAAGAGATTGTCCCTCGAAACGGATCATCCGTTGTTCGAAAATATTTCGGATTTCAGGCAAGTGAAGTTAACCAAAAACATAAGCAAAGCAGGGCTCTCAACTCATACCGTGAAACACATCACATGACGTAAACCACACATGCCTTTTTATCATGTTAACTTTTAGTCCTTGTTTGCTTCCTCCGATATAGCCTATAATAAGAGTTGAGCTAACGACGGGATCCGTGAATTATATTCATGTATTTTATAAGCTACATGTGCAACCTACAATGCATATGCGTTTCAAGACACAGCCTACTTAAAACGAGTGAACAATAATGAAATTGTAGCCTACACGTCAGTGTTTTACATATCAACGAATGACTAAACCAGGGGTGTCCAAACCGCTGCTCGCCACACACTTTAATCCGGCCCGCCGAGCATTTATTAGTTCAGGCTACTGCAAACAGCTTTACACTCTTCCTAAAGAACGTTTACAATGTCAATGTCAAAACAGCTTGTTACATCGAGATACATTGTGTCTGTCTCAATTGGTGTACTTACGTGAGTACACTTTCGTATAGTACACTATGTGCACTGTGTGCTTACTGGCGGAGTGCGCAAATTTTAACAAAATAGTATTGTCTCATATCAAACACTAACTCCGTGCACTTCACGGAAATGACGATCGCAAACATTTTAATATAACTTTATTGGCGTCCTCAATTCGACAGTGTCATGGTCATACTGTGTCAAAACATGAACCGTTTATGTTATAACTTGCTTGTACCTCCGTAAAGTCTGTTTTCCACTGCTGCTGCTTCAGCTTTCTCAACCGCGATTACCACGAGTTTGAAAACGCTCCCTCCCCTTCTGCTATTTGGGCAAGATGGCGTCTGTTAAGGGCGAAAAGTGTCCAGCGTTGCACACTCAGCTTTTTGACCGTTATGAGTGCACCATCCGGGAACTTGCAGCGCCCTTCATGTCGTTGGAATTTTCAGTGTGAACACCCTCATGCACTCAAATTAGGTATTGTAAGTGCAGAAGTACGTGATTTGAGACACAGTCATAGTATCTCCATTGCAGCAGATCTAACTACGTTATGCTAGCCTACTCCATTTAATTGGGAACGCATTTGAGCGTGCACAAGAGAGAGCGCAATGGCAACAGTTCCCATTACTGACCATTTACAAACTGAGCGGGCACAGCACTAGCCATAGGCTATTTGAGTGGATCTGGCAAAAGGTCTTAAAGTGACAGTGCACCATTTATAAATGAATTAAAAGCATCAAATTAACAGTATTTCTTAATACTTTGTTGTAATTACTGTGTTGCCGTTAACGTTTCCCCAAATATTAACAAAGTAGCACGATGGAAGTTTGGAAGTCGCAGTCAATCTATATTTGCAGTAATTTTGGGGAGTAAAGGTGAGGGGAAGAATTTGGGTGAGCCAGATAGCAAGTCCAATATGTTTAAGGGAAAAAAAAAATTTGTCACTAAAATTAATTAATAATCGTGATCTCCATATTGATCAAAATAATCGTGATTATCATTTTGGCCATAATCGTGCAGCCCTACTATCGAAAGCACTGTTTTAGGTAGCTTATTTCACATGTTAGGCTTATGTATAATATGATGCATTGACGGTCCTAAACCCTCCTAAAACCCATTGCGCTGTCGCGCTTGTCAAAGTTTGGCAGTGACATCGGCGGCAGCGTTTGATTGATTGATTAGTTCACTTTTTCAACATTATTGGTTCCCTGGAGATGTGACGGGTCAGGACACGTGTAACTCGAACTGTTTGAATATATTTTCATGATTTGATGTAGCCTAGGCTACCTAATATTTGAGGCATATTGAAACAATAATAGGCTATTTTATAATAGGTCTTCTTGAAATACATTTATTTTTATTCGTATACATTTCATCTTATTCTATAAACCATTCAGATGTAGGCTATGTGGCTTGAATGAATGCAATATCTATTTGTTTGTTACAAATAAAACTCCAGCAGTTCATAACTAGCCTATTGTAGCTTATTTTAAAATGAAAACATGGGTAAATCATCATGAATTTCAATGATTTGGCTATGACTTGACTTGCTTGACCCTAGCTTTGACTTGACTTGCTTGACCCAAGCTATGACTTGACTTGACTTGCTTGACTGTCACAAAAAATGACTTGGACTTGCTTGAGACGTGAAGGTTAAGACTTGAGACTTGCTTGTGATTTGCACATGTGTGACTTACTCCCACCTCTGGTGCTAACGATAACCTATATATTATATTAGCATATCACAACATGAACCATGACACACTCCCATTAGCTTAATAATGTGGATTACTGATTGTGTGACTTTACAGCTGAATAAGCAAACACAATACAGGGTACATTGCAGCGCAGGGTACAGGTTACAGGTTACACTGCAGCGCAGGGTACAGGTTACAGGTTACATTGCAGCGCAGGGTACAGGTTACATTGCAGCGCAGGTTACAGGTTACATTGTAGCGCAGGGTACAGGTTACATTGCAGCGCAGGGTACAGGTTACATTGCAGCGCAGGTTACAGGGTACAGGTTACACTGCAGCGCAGGGTACAGGTTACATTGCAGCGCAGATTACAGGGTACAGGTTACAGGTTACATTGCAGCGCAGGGTACAGGTTACATTGCAGCGCAGGTTACAGGTTACATTGCAGCGCAGGGTACAGGTTACAGGTTACACTGCAGCGCAGGGTACAGGTTACATTGCAGCGCAGATTACAGGGTACAGGTTACATTGCAGCGCAGGGTACAGGTTACAGGTTACACTGCAGCGCAGGGTACAGGTTACAGGTTACATTGCAGCTCAGGGTACAGGTTACATTGCAGCGCAGGGTACAGGTTACATTGTAGCGCAGGGTACAGGTTACATTGCAGCGCAGGTTACAGGGTACAGGTTACACTGCAGCGCAGGGTACAGGTTACATTGCAGCGCAGATTACAGGGTACAGGTTACAGGTTACATTGCAGCGCAGGGTACAGGTTACATTGCAGCGCAGGGTACAGGTTACATTGCAGCGCAGGGTACAGGTTACATTGCAGCACAGGGTACAGGTTACAGGTTACATTGCAGCGCAGGTTACAGAGTACAGGTTACACTGCAGCGCAGGTTACAGGTTACATTGCAGCGCAGGTTACAGGGTACAGGTTACACTGCAGCGCAGGGTACAGGTTACAGGTTACACTGCAGCGCAGGGTACAGAGTACAGGTTACACTGCAGCGCAGGGTACAGGTTACATTGCAGCGCAGATTACAGGGTACATTGCAGCGCAGATTACAGGGTACAGGTTACACTGCAGCGCAGGGTACAGGGTACAGGTTACACTGCAGCGCAGGGTACAGACTACAGGTTACATTGCAGCGCAGGGTACAGGTTACATTGCAGCGCAGGGTACATTGCAGCGCAGGGTACAGGTTACATTGCAGCGCAGGTTACAGGGGTACAGTACAGCAGTACAGGAAAAACTGCCGATATGCCCGGCCGATAAGGTGACCTGTTAATTATGCACACGCGAAGCAAATGTTTACGTTGCTATGAACGCCAACAACATACTTCAACATGTTGGCTGTGTGGCAGAATTCAAAACTGAATTCGGGAAACTGATAACAAAATTGCTATTTTCAGGGCTTGTGAAGTACCAGTGATGCGAGGAGGGGTAAAGCGATACTCTTTTAACGTTACCAATTTAATTACACATCTTAAGAGCCATCATCCTGAACTCTACAAAGCACTAAGCCAGAAAAAACGGCACCAACTAAAACTGTGACAACGCATTGCTAAGCTTTTGTTTACAATCAGCAATCAGTTTCTAAAGTGTGTAACGTTAGCTAACGTTTGAAAGCTAGCGTGAGTTTCATGAAGTCCAGAATGAAGGCTAGCTGTAAAGTTACTAGCCTTCATTCTGTTGTAGGTCTCATTCATTTTACTCTACAGTTTAAAGTAAAGTGTTAAGTACAGGGTTACAGCTGCATTTCTGTTCATTGAGAACAATGGGTCATATTGTCAACAACACAGTTCTTGGGGAACTGTCTTGTAGGCTACTGTTCAAGTATGACATTTACATGTTTATGCAACAATTTTAGGCTACTTAATAAATGTGCCATATTTGAAATAATTTTTTTATGTGGGAATATCTAAATTTCTAAAATGATACAGGGTTGATTCAAAGTAAAGTTTAATGTCCCGTATTGACAGGTTAATTGTAGTACAGGAGAAACTTTTCAATTTGTGAATATTGGTATCGGCATCAGCAATCGGCCAAAATGAGCTTGTAAATATCGGCATATCGGATATCGGCTAAAATTCAATATCGTGCATCCCTAGTGACTACCAGAATACCCATCGCATGTCTTGAGTCTGTGTGTCTGTGTGTGTGTGTATGTGTGTATGTGTCCGTGTCGTCTCCTAGTCTTCTTGTCTGATGTAAACAATTGACTGGGGTTTCTCTAGAAGCTCCCATCCAGCCAAGAGCTTGTGATTGGTGTTGAGTATGTGTTTGAGTTGGTGTTTGAGTTGGTGTTGATTGGTGTTTGATTTGGTGTTGATTGGTATTTGAGTCGGTATTGATTGGAGTGAACCTGATGAAGCATTGGCGAAACGCGTTGTTCACTAAAAAATAAACCAGCAAAGAAAATCCACCAGTGTGCAGTGATCCTTCACTTTCCTTTTAACTTATTGACAGCTGCACCTCACCAGCACCTGGAAGGCTGTGCACAGGAACGTTATCCTTTTTGGTGTTTGAGTTGGTGTTGATTGGTGTTTGAGTTGGTATTGATTGGTGTTTGAGTTGGTCTCACTGTTATTTCATCTAGGCCTGTGTTGCTTTACTAGAATACAGACGAAAGACTATTAGGACGTAAGCATGGTCATATTTAATAAGACAAAAGACTATTAGGACGTAAACATGGTCATGTTTAATAAGAATATTAGGACGTAAGCATGGTCATATTTAATAAGACGAAAGACTATTAGGAAGTAAGCATGGTCATATTTAATAAGACTATTAGGACGTAAGCATGGTCATATTTAAAGGGAAACTTGGCAGGATCCCCCTCTGCTGGAGAAGTTGTGCATTATGCTATTTCAAACTGTGGGAAAAGGTAACGATAAAGCACATGGATTTGTTTACAAGCTAGCGAACCGTTAGCATAAGTTTGGCAGAACTATGTGGATGTTACAAGGTAAGAAACACGATTTAAAACGAGTTTCTTGTTTCTCACTTCTCTTTCCGGGACGGTAGTCTCAATGTTGCAAGGTTGTTTTTCCGCCTGTGGACGCTAGACGCAGCGGGGAAAGTCACCATTTTCACCGGAACAGGTCATTTAACCATCCAAATGATTTCTAAACGGGTTTATTACCTTGAAATAGTTGCCAAGTTCCCCTTTAATAAAACTATTAGGGCGTAAGCATGGTCATATTTAATAAGACGAAAGACTATTAGGAAGTAAGCATGGTCATATTTAATAAGACTATTAGGACGTAAGCATGGTCATATCATATTTAATAAGACTATTAGGACGTAAGCATGGTCATATTTAATAAGACGAAAGACTATTAGGACGTAAGCATGGTCATATTTAATAAGACTATTAGGACGTAAGCATGGTCATATTTAATAAGACTATTAAAACCAGTGTTTCCTCTAGGATTTTTTTAAGCAGTGGGGGCAGGCCCCACAACAACCCCCCCCCCCCCCCACGACACATACATAAAAAAATACTTTTTTTTATAGCCTATAATTTAGTATGAAAAGTATTTCTTTTAAAATATGAATTGCTTAAAAATACTGCTAATTTTATGCAGTTTAACAAATGTATAAATTGTGCACTGTCGCTTTAATTCACGTTTATTTCTCAATGATCTTCTGCCTGCTCCGCTATGGCTAGTGCTGTACCTACGGCTGGGCCCTCTCACAGTTTTTAAATGGTCAGTAGTGGGAACTACTGTTGCCTTCATGATTTCCTTTTAAAAGTTTCTTATAAGAAGGATATATCAATTATCAACAATGACAAGCCAGCTGGAACCTGCGGGTCTCTCCCTCTCGTGAGTGCAGACGCTTTCCCAATTAAATGGATCACATAATGTTCACGTTAGATCTGCTGCAAAGGAGTTAACTTAGTTTAACATGATGTTATCTCGATTTAACATGATGTTTTGACATTGACATTGCGAACGTTCTCTAAGGAGAGTGAAAAGCAGTTTGCAGTAAGGCTAACCAACGTCGTCTCTATCGCAGGAAAAAAATAGCGAGCAGCCTGATAACCAAATGAAATGCTCGGCGGGCCGGATGAAAATGCTCGGCGGGCCGCAGTTTGCCCACCCCTGGCCTAGGCTAAGCATTCTGTAGCCTAATTCGTTAGAAAATTTAAAAAAATGGTTGCACTTCTTTTTGCTAATTTTCACATTTAGCAACAAGGGTAACAAACGTTTAGGTCGTGCGGCCTTTGTGCGTCTGTGTAGCCCAAATTATTAAAAAATAAACTTTTCCGTGTCATACAACACAACTATTTATTTTAACATCATTACATCTATTACTACATCTATAGACTATTTCCAATTTGTATTAAATTAGTGACTCACTTATCGTTTTAATGTTTCCAGATGTTTGATATCAGGACGTGAGCTGTCAGAACTGACCAGTTGAACGTTGTCTTATTAAAACGGACCCACCGCGGTGACGTTTTTGGTGGAGGTGTTTAATAGTGACGTTTGGACAATAAGCACATCCATACACTATGTGGAGTTAAACTGGACAGCCCCAAACCTCTGAATAGTTCTGCTTGTTGTTAAATTGCAACGTTAGCGGCCGCCAACGGGGGTGCATAATGTCGGCAGGATCCTTTAAAAGGCAACTGCTACTATTGTGCGTCTGTCCCATTTCTGATACCTTGGGGGAAGAAAATTAAACCGTGGCGGGCCGCCACTACCAAATCAACATAGAGGAAACACTGATTAAAACGTAAGCATGGACAGAGAGAGGACTGCTAGGTCTGAAACCTAGCAGTGTGTGTGTGTCGGCTAGCTCAGCAAGCCCTGAGAGAGTGGTGCTGGTAGGCCTCAGAGTCCTGCTCGTATGTTGCTTTGTGGTCAACTGCTCGTATGTTGCTTTGTGGTCAACTGCACACAGGAAACAGACCCTCTGAGTTCACTCTCTCTCTCCCTCTCTCTCTCTCCTTTCCTCTCTCTCTCTCTCTCTCTCTCTCTCTCTCTCCTTTCCTCTCACTCTCACCCCCACCCCCCCATCTTCCTTTGTCTCTCTCTCTCTCTCTCTCTCTCTTCCCCTCCGCAGGAGGTAGAATGGCTCTGGCCAATCACGGTCTGGTCCTGCTGCAGCAGCTGAACGCTCAGAGGGAGTTTGGCTTCCTGTGCGACTGCACTGTTGCCATCGGAGACGTCTTCTTCAAAGCGCACAAGGCTGTGCTTGCAGCCTTCTCCAACTACTTCAGGATGCTGTTCATCCACCAGGACAGGTGAACGCACACACATGCACGTGCATACACACACACACACACACACACACACACACACACACACACACACACACACACACACAAGGCTGTGCTTGCAGCCTTCTCCAACTACTTCAGGATGCTGTTCATCCACCAGGACAGGTGAACACACACACATGCACGCACGCGCACACACACACACACACACAAGCGTGCACACACATATCACATACATCACATGCATCACCCACACACCCGCACACACACACACACACACAAGCGCGCACACATATCACATACATCACATACATCGCACACACACACACACACAAGCGCGCACACATATCACATACATCACCCACACACACACCCACACACACGCGCGCGCGCACACATATCACACACACACACGCCATGATTTCATAGAGTATGAGAGCCTTTTCACACACACACACACACACACACACACACACACACACACACACATATCACACACAAAGTCCTAATTTAGGCCTACGTAAGGTCCGTCTGGCTACACTGAGCTAGCCTAATTGAGCTTGGTTGGCCATACTTTTTCCTCAATATAATGTCTGCGGTGTGAATATAATTCACCACTCTAAAAAAATCTGTGGATATGCGTTCATTTGGGAATCTGTGCATCTCAAAATCCTCTCGTGAATGATCCGCCATTTAACCTTAACAGAGCGGAGCTCAGCCCTATCTAGAGTCGTCTTGTGCTGGTGTGTTTGCACTTTACCGCGCTGGTCGGGGAAACAAATAAACAAACTCGTTAGTGGGACGAGTACATAAGTAGGCCCAGTTCTAAGTTGTGTTTTAGTATTATATTTGCATTACTTTAGCTTGGGTTTTGTATTATTACCTAGAAATATGCTAACCATTTGTGCTTCAGTTCCAGACAGGTCATCATAATAAGTTATTAAAACCTTCGGGGCTAACCCCTTTCATTTCTGCTGCAGCAGGTTGTGCGCAACAGAGTAGACGGACATAAGATACAGTCTGAGGAGTTGCAGCTTTATTCAGTTACCCGCAGTTGAAACAAACCTAAGTTTCTCTCACAAACTCTGATTTGGTCACTATACTGTAGCTTATTCCAAGCTGAGCCGTTTATGAGCGTTTAGTCCTAAAACGATTCAAACTCTCTAGCCACTCACTTGCAATTCACTGACGTCAGGTTCACTAGGAGCCACACATACTGTAGGGCTAGGCTACTGTTATGTTGTTGACTGCCATACTAATGAGGACTATTATGAGTTCTGTCCATCATTTGGTGGTAGGTAAAATTACCGCAATAAAATTATGCTTATTAAATGCTTTCCCCAAATCACTTTTCACAAATTTTTTTCAAGAGTAATATTATCGGTTATCGTATCGGTATTGGCCACAACAAACCAATAAATATCGGTTATCGTTATCGGCCCTAAAATTCCATATCAGTGCATCTCTAAAACACACACACACACACGCGCGCGGCATGATTTCATAGAGCATAAGAGCCTATTCACACATGCGCACATATCACACACACACACACGCACATATCATACACACACACACACACATGCGGCATGATTTCATAGAGTATGAGAGCCTATTCACACATGCGCACATATCACACACGCGCGTACATATCACACACACACGCGGCATGATTTCATAGAGCATGAGAGCCTATTCACACACGCGCACATATCACACACACGCACACACACACACATGCAGCATGATTTCATAGAGCATGAGAGCCTATTCACACACGCGCACATATCACACACACGCGCACATATCACACACACACACACACACACACACACACACACATGTGGCATGATTTCATAGAGCATGAGAGCCTATTCACACACGCGCACATATCACACACACGCACACACACACACATGCGGCATGATTTCATAGAGCATGAGAGCCTATTCACACACGCGCACATATCACACACACACACACATGTGCGGCATGATTTCATAGAGCATGAGAGCCTATTCACACACACACACACACACACACACACACGCGGTATGATTTCATAGAGCATGAGAGTCTATTCACACACGCGCACATATCACACACACACACACACACATGCGGCATGATTTCATAGAGAGCCTATTCCGCTGCTTTTGCAAACTTGAAATAAAAGTAAACGTTAAAGGAGAAGTTTGGTGTGATATTGACCTAAAGTGTGTTAAAACATGATACCGTGTGTGTGAGAACTTTTGTCTCATATCTCATCTCGGCTTGTCCCCTGCACTCCGAAATCTGGCGCTAGTTAGCCGATGCTACCAACAGGTTTTCGATGGGGGTGCCTCGGGCATCGGCCTAGCCATGCAAATAAATCACTGTTTTACACCATTTACGAGGCTCAAAGTAGCTCCACACTTCATTGGTAGACTTCCGAGGGCCCTGACATTTAAAACGAGACATTGAGAACTTTGAAAAAAGCACTGGTAGTTTATGGTAGTATATTAAGACGAACTTCCTTCAGGAAGTTTACCGTTCGCCGCCATCTTGAATTTAGTCACGATAAGTCGAGCGACTAGTACGATTGAACAGGTATGAGATCAGAGGGATCAGATTCCAAAAATAATTCCGTGGAAATGCATGGATTCCAGTTGCTCGATGGTGTTTTATGCCCCCAACGTCGTCTTCCAGGCAGCACTGCCACAGCTGACTTAAAGGGACCTAATCCTAAACCTAACCCCAACCCTGACCCCAACCTTAACCCCAACCCTAACCCTAGCGCCTTCCAGGCAGCGCTGCCTTAAGACAACGTTGGGGGCATAAAATAAAACACCAAGAAACATTCCGCTCAGTTGCTGCTACTGTAATGTGTGTACCCCTAGTCTACAGAAAGCCTTTCTTTATGCTAGTGTGTAGGGCTGCACGATTATGGCCAAAATGATAATCACGATTATTTTGATCAATATTGAGATCACGAATATTTATCACGATTATTAATTAATTTTAGTGACAAAAATATTTTTTCCCTTAAACATATTGGACTTGCTATCTGGCTCACCCAAATTCTACCCAAATTTACTCCCCAAAATTACTGCAAATATAGATTACAACAAAGTAATAAGAAATACTGTTAATTTGATGCTTTTAATTCATTTATAAATGGTGCACTGTCACTTTAAGACCTTTTGCCAGATCCACTCAAATAGCCTATGGCTAGTGCTGTGCCCGCTCAGTTTGTAAATGGTCAGTAATGGGAACTGTTGCCATTGCGCTCTCTCTTGTGCACGCTCAAATGCGTTCCCAATTAAATGGAGTAGGCTAGCATAACGTAGTTAGATCTGCTGCAATGGAGATACTATGTATCTCGATGTAACAAGCTGTTTTGACATTGACATTGTAAACGTTCTTTAGGAAGAGTGTAAAGTTATTTGCAGTAGCCTGAAGTTAACCACAACGTCGTCTATCGCTGGAAAAAAAATAGCGAGCGGCCTATGAGCGGCCTAATTATATGCTTGGCAGGGCGGATTAAAGTGTGGCGGGCCGGATCTATGATAAACTAATAAATGCTCGGCGGGCCGGATTAAAGTGTGTGGCGAGCAGCGGTTTGGACACCCCTGATTGAGTCATTCGTTGATATGTAAAACACTGACGTGTAGGCTACAATTTCATTATTGTTCACTCGTTTTGAGTAGGCTGTGTCTTAAAACGCATATGCATTGTAGGTTGCACATGTAGCTTCTAAAATACATGAATATAATTCACGGATCCCGTCGTTAGCTCAACTCTTATTATAGGCTATAACATAATGCTACTAGTCCACAGTGCATCCAAACTGAGCAGTGCATCAGGCTGAGCAGTGCAGGTAACAGTTGTCATTGGTAGGCTGCATGCAGGCACATTGTTTTGTAGCGGAGTGTTCTATGGGTTGCCAGGTTGGTTCAATGGGTAGGCTAGAGCACGCATTTTTAATATCGCTCGATCACGCAAATTTGATCGGGGGAAGCCAAAATCGTGATCATGATTACAATTCGATTAATTGTGCAGCCCTACTAGCGTGTGTGTACCCCCAGTCTCCATTATAGCTGAAATGTATGTGTCGGGGGTGTCTTTTCATTGTAGAGAATGTGTAACAAGTGTGTCTCTGTGTGTGTGTGTGTGTGTGTGTGTCTCTGTGTGTGTGTGTGTGTGTGTGTGTGTGTCTCTGTGTGTGTGTGTCTCTGTGTGGATGTGTGTGTGTGTGTGTGTGTCTCTGTGTGTGTGTGTGTCTGTGTGTCTGTGTGTGTGTGTGTATGTATGTGTGTGTGTCTCTGTGTGTATGTGTGTGTGTGTGTGTGTGTGCGCGCGCGCGTCTCCCTCAGTGACTGCGTGCGGCTGAAGCCGATGGACATCCAGCCCGATATCTTCAGCTACCTGCTGAACCTGATGTACACGGGGCGGCTGTCGGCGCAGGTGATCGACCCGGCGCGCCTGGAGCAGGGCGTCAAGTTCCTGCACGCGTACCCCCTCCTGCAGGACATCAGCCCCCATGTCACGCCCCCACCGCCACCCCCGAGCCACGCCCCCGCCGCAGGCTCCTCCCTCTACGGCATTCAGATCTCTGACCAGCAGGAGGCGCTAGCTGCTCGCCTCTCCTCCCCCGACGACGGAGTGGGAGGGGCCAGGGTGGGGGTGGAGTCGGAGGCGGAGTTTGAGACCTTCGGCAGCTTCGCGCAGCGCGGCGAGGAGGATGTGGGGATGGACACCGCGTGCAGCGAAGCCCCCTCCTCCTCCACCGTCTCCACGGTTACGGCCGCCGCCGGCACCATCCGCCACGTGAAGCCCAGCATCATGCAGCACCGCAGCGGATCCTTCCGGAAACAGCACTCGTGCCACGTGTGCGGCACGCGCTTCGGTCAGCGCTCCGCCCTGCGAGAGCACCTGCTCCTGCACACACAGCAGGCGCTGCTACTCCCCCTGGTGGCTGATGGCGGTGACGCGCCCATTCCCATGTTCCCCGGCGGCGTGGCCACACCTGAGATGGAGGAGCTGTTCCGCAGCGGCAGCAGCGCCATGGCAACGGCGGCCATCACGGCGCCGTCGGACGGGGAGCAGCCCGCCGCGTCGTCGTCCGCCACCAAAGAGTCGCCGCGCCCCGAGATCCCCATCTCCATGTACGCGGCGATCGGGCAGCCGCAGGCCGACACGCCCCCGCCCTCGGACATCGCCGACATCGACAACCTGGAGGGGGCGGCCGACGCGGAGCGGGAAGTGAAGCGGCGGAAGTACGAGTGTTCCACCTGCGGCCGCAAGTTCATCCAGAAGAGCCACTGGAGGGAGCACATGTACATCCACACGGGCAAACCCTACCGATGCAGCGCATGCGGCAAGAGCTTCTGCCGCGCCAACCAGGCGGCGCGCCACGTGTGCCTGGGCCAGGCCGACCCCGACAGGGCCGACGCTCGCCAGGTGTCCGAGCTCTGCGCCGCCGACGACAGCCAGCTGGAGGCGCTGTTCCTGAGCACCGGCCGCCAGCCCTACAGGTGCAACGTGTGTGATGCCACCTTCTCCAGCCCCCAGCAGGTGCTCAAACACCTGTGCTTCACTCAGGTGCCCTACTCCTCCAACGCCCAGCTCGCCATGACGACCACGGCCCCCGGGGGAGCGGACTTGCACGGCCAGGACGCGACGGGCCGAGGGGACGAGGGATCGGACTCGTCCAGCGGCAGTCGGGATGGCGCTCCCGTACGGACCATCAAGACCGAGGAGGTGTCGGTGGAGTAGAGTCTGGGCCTTTTGTCTGGTGATGTTGTTAATAAATGATGGGTCAGTAGTTTAAGCTATGATGGTCAAGCCTGGAAAAGATGGAAAAAATAGGATGTGTGTATGTGCCGGGGCTTTTTTTTCAATTGCCTACTGCATTTTGCTTTTATTTTGCTTTTTTATACATGTTTTGTGTCAATAATTTATGCACTCGTGAAGGGCAGAACCAGGGAAGTTGAACTAGTAACCAATTTTGGCCCCTCAGCGAACCAGTGAGTAAGTTCGTCCCCAGCGCGTGATGGCAAGGTGAATGCTGCAGGCTGTGTTCCAGTGAGTAAGTTTGTCCCCAGCGCGTGATGGCAAGGTGAATGCTGCAGGCTGTGTTTCAGTGCAGGCAGCTGTTCTGAGTTTCAGGGCTGCGTGTGGCTGAGTTCCGTTGCATCACACATTGTGGCTTGAGGCCCCCTCGCCTCTTGAGTAACAGTTAAAGACAGAGGAAGGGGAAGTGCAGGGTAGGCCTCTACAGTTTAACCGACCAGAGACTGGCTCGACAAAACCCCTCACACTAAGGTCCTCACAAGAACAACAATCTGCTGTTGTTCTAGTGAAAACATTCTGTTTTAAATTATCCTCACTAGAATGCTAACCCTACTCCTATAATGTCCTCACTAGCATGCTAACCCTACTCCTATAATGTCCACTAGCATGCTAACCCTACTCCTATAATGTCCTCACTAGCACGCTAACCCTACTCCTATAATGTCCACTAGCATGCTAACCCTACTCCTATAATGTCCACTAGCATGCTAACCATACTCCTATAATGTCCTCACTAGCATGCTAACCCTACTCCTATAATGTCCACTAGCATGCTAACCCTACTCCTATAATGTCCTCACTAGCATGCTAACCCTACTCCTATAATGTCCTCACTAGCACGCTAACCCTACTCCTATAATATCCACTAGCATGCTAACCATACTGCTCCAAACGTGTTTAACTAGCACGCTAACCATACTGCTGTAAATGTCCTCACTAGCACGCTAGCCCTATGACCCCAAATATCTGAAGCTAAAACTACTGGTCCGAATGTCTCTATCAACATACTAACGTTACATCTCAAATAGGCTAACGTTACATCTCAAATATGTTAACCTTCCGGCTCGTTATGTTTTCACTAACTACACGGACCTTACAGCTCCAGCGCACTAACGTTACTGTTCCAAACATTAAAAACTGTTTGTACTCTGTGTGTCACTGTAAACAAGGCACAGACACTTCCCATGGTGTCCCTCCAGGTGACAAGCCTGTGGAAGTGCTCAATTGTTCACTGGTCTTCTTTCTCTCCCTCTCTCTCTCACACACACACACACACACACAGTCATTCACTGGTTTACTTACTCTTGCCTTTTGAAACTTGACAGTAGCAACATGAGGTTTCACATGTCACCCTCAGACCTGCGTCTGCCTCCACTAGGCCAGAGGTCTGGGGAATCTTATTGGCTAATCCTAACCCTAGTCCAGAGGTCTGGGGAATCTTATTGGCTAATCCTAAACCTAGTCCAGAGGTCTGGGGAATCTTATTGGCTAATCCTAACCCTAGTCCAGAGGCCTGGAGAACCTAATTGGTTGAATCCTGTGCAACTCAAATGCCGAGGGTTGAGGTGTCAACCAAACTACCAGATTAAGTTTCTGAATGCAGAACACAAGCTAGTATATAACTTGATTTAAGAAATAACAATGAGTTTCTGATTGCAAAACACAAGTCACTGTAACATAATATTTGCAGAGCTTAAAAAAGAAGAATCAGTTTTTTAAGCTTAGCTACACAGTCACTGGTCCCAGTTTGAAGTGGTTAATGATCTTATTAATCTTATTAGTTGACACCTAGCGTCAGTATTTAAATTCAACAGAGAATCCACCTTAAGACAATGGCTACTGCACATGACCTACATTGGTTATGCTTGACAAATCAAACCGTTTTAGTCAGTCTTCTGAGCCAGAGTGAGGCGACTGGCTGCTGTCATGGCGACAGGACTCTGGGTCTCACTATGGCGACGGGACTCTGGGTGCTGCCATGGCAATAGGCAATGTTGTGTTGATGCTCTACTGGAACCAGAGCAGAATCAGTGCAGGGACCACTACCTTCTTGTTTTGGTAAACTTGTTTACAACTGTGCCATTATTTTTTAATTATTATTTTGCTGTTATTTTTTATCAATCTGTTACTGTGTGTGTTCCGATCGCTATTATTTTCAGCCATTGACACAGTGATATTCTGAATCGAGTATCAACTTTCTGCCAAGATTAATGATTTTGCCTGAACATGTTAATGAAGCCCTTATTTTTGTGTTTTATACCTTTCTAATTTTATATACATTGCTATATTTACAAAGAATATTTTATATCTCAAAGGTTGTATATTGCTATTTGCATTAAATGTAGAAAATAATTGGTTTGTTAGGCTGACTAGGATGTTTTGGATGTATGTAAGTGTGTGTTTATTTGTCTTCCATGTGTCTCATAGCCAGTTGTTACGTTGATGAGGAAGCGGCCGTCAGGCTAGTTGCTGACCTGCTGTTCTGCTTTGGGCTGTGTAAGAGGAGGCTAGTTAGCTGACCTGCTGAAGCGGCCGTCAGGCCAGTTAGCTGACCTGCTGTTCTGTAAGAGGAGGGGTGCTGCATGGTGGGGGGAGGGGCTTATCTAGCAAAGCCATGATGTCATCTCCCCTGGTCAGGCTTCATTGGCACAAAAGGCCTGTAGACCAATCAGGATTAGGACCAGTTAAGAGCTTCTGACCAATCAGGATACTTAGAGCTGCCGAGCGGCTAGAGGTCCTGCACCGCACACACTCAGCTGCAGCGAGATCTGGTGACCATACTACTGACGTCACACACACACACACGCACACCCACTCAGCTGCAGCGGGTTACCATGGTGACCAGCGAGATCTGATGACTATACTACTGACGTGACCTTCGGGCGTCTCTGACCCGCTGGGTAGTTTCGGCCAGTTCGAGGCCAGTCCAGCCTGAATGAAAAGGTCAAAGGTTAGGCTTAACCCAAAATCCCAACTCTTGGTGGGGGTCCCCATGAAACGCACAACCCACCCTCCCTTGCCCCCCATGCCCTGCCCACCCTCACTCACCCCGCCCCAATGCTCTGCCTCTACAGCCAAGGCAAGTATCTACTGTGATCTCGAGGTTCTCAGGAACGTGAGCATCTCTGGAAAAGTCTCTTTTCTATGATGGAGAATATTTTACATGAAGAATAAACATGTTTTGCAGTAATAGAGGCTTCTCATGTTTTTTTTTTAAGTAAGACAGCATAACAGAAAGACTGTGTGTGTGTGAACAGACCTCTAAGCTGCAGCCTGTCTGTGTGTGTGTGTGTGTGTGTGTAAACTGACCTCTAAGCTGCAGCAGGTGTGTGTGCAGTGGATGACACCTTGTAGTCATCCACTGCACACACACACACCTTGTAGTCATCCACTGCACACACACACACACACCTTGTAGTCATCCACTGCACATACACACACACACCTTGTAGCCATCCACTGCACACACACACACCTTGTAGTCATCCACTGCACACACACACACCTTGTAGTCATCCACTGCACACACACACACACACACCTTGTAGTCATCCACTGCACACACACACACACCTTGTAGCCATCCACTGCACATACACACACACCTTGTAGCCATCCACTGCACATACACACACACCTTGTAGTCATCCACTGCACATACACACACACCTTGTAGCCATCCACTGCACACACACACACCTTGTAGTCATCCACTGCACACACACACACACACACACACACCTTGTAGTCATCCACTGCACACACACACCTTGTAGCCATCCACTGCACACACACACACACACCTTGTAGTCATCCACTGCACACACACACACACCTTGTAGCCATCCACTGCACATACACACACACCTTGTAGCCATCCACTGCACACACACACACACCTTGTAGCCATCCACTGCACACACACACACCTTGTAGTCATCCACTGCACACACACACACACACACACACACCTTGTAGCCATCCACTGCACACACACACACCTTGTAGTCATCCACTGCACACACACACACACACACACCTTGTAGCCATCCACTGCACACACACACACCTTGTAGTCATCCACTGCACACACACACACACACCTTGTAGCCATCCACTGCACACACACACACCTTGTAGTCATCCACTGCACACACACACACCTTGTAGTCATCCACTGCACACATACACACACCTTGTAGTCATCCACTTCACACACACACACCTTGTAGCCATCCACTGCACACACACCTTGTAGTTATCCACTGCACACACACACACACCTTGTAGTCATCCACTGCACACACACACACACCTTGTAGTCATCCACTGCACACACACACACCTTGTAGTCATCCACTGCACACACACACACACCTTGTAGTCATCCACTGCACACACACACACACCTTGTAGTCATCCACTGCACACACACACACACCTTGTAGTCATCCACTGCACACACACACACACCTTGTAGCCATCCACTGCACATACACACACACCTTGTAGCCATCCACTGCACATACACACACCTTGTAGCCATCCACTGTACATACACACACACCTTGTAGTCATCCACTGCACACACACACACATATCAACATCAAAATCGACTCCCTGTCTGTTGCACCTACCAGGGATGCGTTTCCCAAAAGCATAGCGCAAGTTGCTAACTATGATAGCAAGCAACTACCTTGGTAGTGTCACTAACAAATATGAGTCCGTAGATTTGAGTTGCGCATGCACAACACTCGACGGCCGCCTTTTCAAGGAAGCCATGTCATTGAACTCCGTCGAGCACTGTTCCAATGTCAAGAGTACTCTGAAATTTGCGCCCTTCATTCTGAGAATTTTCAAGGATGCATCTGTGGATCCTCAGGTGAACAAAAATACTAGGGCTGTCAAAATAACTGATTAATTTCGATTAATTAATTTGAGAAAAAATAACTGATTAAAAAAAATAGTGCAGATTAATCGACTCCGTATGACCTTTGACCCTGAGCCGTTCTAGTCAATAACCAGACTGTAAAATAGGAGAGAGAAGAAAATATGCTGCCTAGATCATTGATTGGAACATTTACTTTTAAAAAACGTTTTAAAGTTTTTGAACTTTAATGTCACTAACGCTGATTATTCAATGATTTATTAGAATTTAAATATTTAAAATACTTTCACAGCAAAAAATATATATATGCGATTAATTTAGATTAATAAATCACAGAGTATGGAATTAATTCGATTACATTTTTTAATCGATTGACAGCCCTAAAAAATACCCATAATCCTCTGCATTGACATGCATCGCATGCGATCGCAACAATTAACGCAAATTCAACAAATCCTCGCGAATTCTGGATGACCTCGACATTTTGTCAAAACACTGCAACTTTTCCGCAAATTCTCTTTTTCTGCAAATACTCATCGCATTTCAGAGATGGGAAGAAACAGTACAAATACTTTGTTACTGTACTCAAGTAGATTTTTTAGATATTTTTACTTTACTATTTATTTTTTAAGCGACTTTTTACTTTTACTCCTTACATTTTAACACGAATATCGGTACTTTCTACTCCTTACATTTTACTAAACTGACCCGTTACTTCAGTTTCCAATAATTTCAGTGGAGTTACCGTTATTATTTTTCGCGTCATCAATAGCGGATGGGAATATACGTTGCACTTGACCCACCACTACAAGATGACTCAACACATTTGGGCGGCATTCATTTGCGGCAAATCGTTGCAGCTTGATGGCAGTAACGTTACGTAGTAGTATGTCTCAATTAAATTTAGTCAAAAATGCCCTCCTCCTCTCCTCGCCTTTGGTGCTTCCCTAACTTCTAGCTGCAGTGTAGCCTATATCCTTAGCAATAATGCAGCATATTGGGTCTTGAACAGGGATGTAGTGGAGGCTAAACACCTGTAAACACAGTTTATCCACCTCTGAAATTGATGGTGGAGGTGGTGGAGTCAGAAATAGTTTATCTACCTCTCAAAAGAGTTTATTCACCAATTACAACTGTTAACATTTAAAAATCACACTGTATTATCTGCAATAACAATATGTACACTCATCAACACTCTATGAACCACTTAATGCTTCTTGTATTGTTATAAACATTGGACAATAACCTCCACCATCATCAAACATGTTCTGAATGCCTTTTCTAAAAATCTGATACCGCATGGCGCAGTCCACCTGACTGTGATCACAGAATTCATAGTTTACCCACCTCTTATTTTACCACTACATTCCTGGTCTTGCAATATTCACAAGAGTCCATAGGAATTAAATATTCATGTTGTTTTATCCAATATTGTGCAGATGTATAGTCCATCTTTTACATGCAAGCCAAAATGCAAAAGTAGATACTTTTGCGTAATTATTCCATTTTGTGTAGTCATTTTATATCAGAACCTGACATACAATCCAAATAGTCTACAAGAAACCTCAGAAATGCATACTTTTATAGTCAGTATGCATTTTGAGTAACCATAAGGCCAATGGGGAGTTTCAGTACTTCTACTTTTACTAGAGTATTTTTAAACACAAGTATTAAATACTATTATTATTTGTACTTCTACTTGAGTACAGGAAGTGAGTACTTTTGCCATCTCATATTTTCCTCATGAAATTTCACCTACCACAACGGTCCCGCTCACAGAATATTGAACCAAATGCCACACACTCACACACACACACTCACTTGTGCAGACACCAGAGATGCCACACACTTACACACACACACACACTTGTGCAGACACCAGAGACTGCCCTGTTAGTTCCCTGCAGTTTTGATGACACTAAATAGAAGGCTAACGTTAAGGCTTACTTGCATCTTCCAGCCTGGTGTTGCTAAGCTACCTGGCCCATGAAGTATTGGTGTACTGACATTTGAGTTGCTATGCAACCCATTGGCAAACGTTTACATCAGATGTACTTGTGAGCTCATGTCATATTTGCTTGTAATTTGTGTGGTGCAGTGCTTACCCAAATTACCAACAAACACGGCAGGACACTTATCTCTTCTATGATCCAAGAAAAATTTAATTTGACTTATTTACAGTTTTTCCCAGTCGCTTTGGTGCTTTTCTCAGATCAGAATGAAAATTCTCATAACTATTAGTTCAACCTCCACAACATTTAATCATTTGTGCACTTCATAGTAGCAATTTCTCCTTCCTCTAAACAAATTGCAAATGCTTTTGGAAATGTATCAGTTGCTTTCATACAATTCTCTGCTGTTTTATAACATTATCATTTGTTTGTCATGTCAGTCCAAATGAACTTATGGATGCTGAATAGTCGTCCCCAATAAAACTAATAGTCTTCATTTCATTGCTACTAGTTATCAAATTCTGTCACAATGCTGTAGAATTGTAAAGAGCATATACAGTAAAAATGTGAAACGTACGTATTCAGTGTCTTGTACTCACTTACTCCGCTAACTACAGCAATATGTAACTTTACTATATAGTGTTTTCAAATGGCTGTACAAGTAGTGTACTGTATAGTGCTGTCTTGAGCATGTTCAAGTACTGTATAGTGCTGTCTTGAGCATGTTCAGCTAGTGTCACCGAGTTCTGACCTTTTTTTTGCATTGGAAAACACTGAGAGAATAAACTCTCATAATGAAAACATGACAAAGCCATTTGATTATCTTGTTCATAAACGATGGTTTCAAGACTTCTCATTTTGATGACACTGGCAGTTTCATTGACATGAATACTTGCTTTTGAGGAATGGACTATCCATTTTGAGCAAGTGACTTGCTTTTGCAGGTTATCCTCTAGGTTTTGCGGTTTGCACTAATTGTTTTGAGAAATGCACTAACTGCTGTGCTAGTTAATAGTGTTAATAGTGATGTGAGAAAAGCTCCAAAACAACTATGAAAAATGTAACATTTATTTTGTTATTACTAATGACATAGGAGACATAGGACAATGTGGACGCCTCCGGGACTTTACTCCTGCACTGTCCCAGAGCATTGTGGGTAAAGGGAAGGACGCTGGGTTAAAGAGGGGGGTGGGGGGGGGGGGGTTGCCCTCCATCTAAAGGGTTTTAAGACTAGTGAGTTGCTCATGTGCCATTGTGTCTGCAGTTCTGTGCAGGATCTCAGTTCTGTGGTCAGAAAACAACTCAAAGAGCAGTCTGATGCAGAAGTGATGTTTCATTATTACACAGCATCCATCATCACACCCCCTGCACCAGGCATCCCTACTGCATCCACACCTTCTGGTCACACTGCCCTTCTCCAGACTGGCCAGGGGGTGGCACCAGAGAGCCCATAGGAATTAAATATTCATGTTGTTTTATCCAATATTGTGCAGATGTATAGTCCATCTTTTACATGCAAGCCAAAATGCAAAAGTAGATACTTTTGCGTAATTATTCCATTTTGTGTAGTCATTTTATATCAGAACCTGACATACAATCCAAATAGTCTACAAGAAACCTCAGAAATGCATACTTTTATAGTCAGTATGCATTTTGAGTAACCATAAGGCCAATGGGGAGTTTCAGTACTTCTACTTTTACTAGAGTATTTTTAAACACAAGTATTAAATACTATTATTATTTGTACTTCTACTTGAGTACAGGAAGTGAGTACTTTTGCCATCTCATATTTTCCTCATGAAATTTCACCTACCACAACGGTCCCGCTCACAGAATATTGAACCAAATGCCACACACTCACACACACACACTCACTTGTGCAGACACCAGAGATGCCACACACTTACACACATACACACACTTGTGCAGACACCAGAGACTGCCCTGTTAGTTCCCTGCAGTTTTGATGACACTAAATAGAAGGCTAACGTTAAGGCTTACTTGCATCTTCCAGCCTGGTGTTGCTAAGCTACCTGGCCCATGAAGTATTGGTGTACTGACATTTGAGTTGCTATGCAACCCATTGGCAAACGTTTACATCAGATGTACTTGTGAGCTCATGTCATATTTGCTTGTAATTTGTGTGGTGCAGTGCTTACCCAAATTACCAACAAACACGGCAGGACACTTATCTCTTCTATGATCCAAGAAAAATTTAATTTGACTTATTTACAGTTTTTCCCAGTCGCTTTGGTGCTTTTCTCAGATCAGAATGAAAATTCTCATAACTATTAGTTCAACCTCCACAACATTTAATCATTTGTGCACTTCATAGTAGCAATTTCTCCTTCCTCTAAACAAATTGCAAATGCTTTTGGAAATGTATCAGTTGCTTTCATACAATTCTCTGCTGTTTTATAACATTATCATTTGTTTGTCATGTCAGTCCAAATGAACTTATGGATGCTGAATAGTCGTCCCCAATAAAACTAATAGTCTTCATTTCATTGCTACTAGTTATCAAATTCTGTCACAATGCTGTAGAATTGTAAAGAGCATATACAGTAAAAATGTGAAACGTACGTATTCAGTGTCTTGTACTCACTTACTCCGCTAACTACAGCAATATGTAACTTTACTATATAGTGTTTTCAAATGGCTGTACAAGTAGTGTACTGTATAGTGCTGTCTTGAGCATGTTCAAGTACTGTATAGTGCTGTCTTGAGCATGTTCAGGTGGTGTATAGTGCTGTCTTGAGCATGTTCAGCTAGTGTCACCGAGTTCTGACCTTTTTTTTGCATTGGAAAACACTGAGAGAATAAACTCTCATAATGAAAACATGACAAAGCCATTTGATTATCTTGTTCATAAACGATGGTTTCAAGACTTCTCATTTTGATGACACTGGCAGTTTCATTGACATGAATACTTGCTTTTGAGGAATGGACTATCCATTTTGAGCAAGTGACTTGCTTTTGCAGGTTATCCTCTAGGTTTTGCGGTTTGCACTAATTGTTTTGAGAAATGCACTAACTGCTGTGCTAGTTAATAGTGTTAATAGTGATGTGAGAAAAGCTCCAAAACAACTATGAAAAATGTAACATTTATTTTGTTATTACTAATGACATAGGAAACATCCCGAATTGCATCCACAAATCCTAATGCACTATGCAAAATGTTATTTCCACTCTTAACCGAAAATAGTGAGATGCCTTCCAATCCACTCAGAAATGTAATTAGGCTACCTCCACATCCTTAAAGTGACAGGCACTCAATTAGACCTCCACACCAACAATACAATTTAATGACATTAAAGAGAAGTGTAACCTAATAATTTAAAAATCAATATGAAATATTGAAATTGCTAAATACTTAGTTGGCTTGCTGTTGACACACACACACATACACACACACACACGACCAAGACACGGTGTTTTACAGTGCTAGCTTTATTTGAAGGAAATATAGACATGAATCTGTATCCACTATTAACAGCTGAGGAGATAGAAAAGGCGGAGCCAATACCATGCTACTGACACAAGACATCGCTTTACTGTTGCGCAGATTACGTGTTATAACAACAGGACTTTAAGTACACAGGTATACAATTTGTACAAATGTTAGGACTTTTCACAGTTAGATTTGAGTTATTCCAACAACAGAAATGGTTTGAAAGGAACATAAAGAGGGTTGTTAAACACACGAGCAGATTAGCAGAGAGCTTGTGAACGCACTCAACCATGCACACCCTCAATGTGGACGCCTCCGGGACTTTACTCCTGCACTGTCCCAGAGCATTGTGGGTAAAGGGAAGGACGCTGGGTTAAAGAGGGGTGGGGGGGGGTGGGGGGGGTGCCCTCCATCTAAA
>NW_027468859.1:775948-780948 GCF_046254945.1 Alosa pseudoharengus
GAGTCTATGTTAGTGAGTCGATGTTAGTGAGTCTAGGTTGGGTGTATGTTAGTGAGTCTATGTTAGCGAGTCTAGGTTGGGTGTATGTTAGTGAGTCTATGTTAGTGAGTCTATGTTGGGTGTATGTTAGTGAGTCTATGTTAGTGAGTCTATGTTAGTGAGTCTAGGTTGGGTGTATGTTAGTGAGTCTAGGTTGGGTGTATGTTAGTGAGTCTATGTTAGTGAGTCTATGTTGGGTGTATGTTAGTGAGTCTATGTTAGTGAGTCTATGTTGGGTGTATGTTAGTGAGTCTATGTTGGGTGTATGTTAGTGAGTCTATGTTAGTGAGTCTATGTTTGTGAGTCTATGTTGGGTGTATGTTAGTGAGTCTATGTTGGGTGTATGTTAGTGAGTCTATGTTGGGTGTATGTTAGTGAGTCTAGGTTGAGTGTATGTTAGTGAGTCTATGTTAGTGAGTCTAGGTTGGGTGTATGTTAGTGAGTCTAGGTTGGGTGTATGTTAGTGAGTCTAGGTTGGGTGTATGTTAGTGAGTCTATGTTGGCTGTATGTTAGCGAGTCTAGGTTGGGTGTATGCTAGTGAGTCTATGTTAGTGAGTCTAGGTTGGGTGTATGTTAGTGAGTATATGTTGGGTGTATTTTAGTGAGTCTATGTGTAGTATTTGGTGAGTATGTTAGATTGAGTGTGTGTAGAGCGATTGAGTGTGTTAGATTGAGTGTGTGTAGAGTGCAATCTAAAGAGTGATGTGGAGCTGTTGAGAGTAGGTGTGTGACTGACCTGCTCATGATACGGTTGCGATCTCGGTGGAAATGGGCTCGATCTCCCTCACCACCTCCTCCAGGACGTGCTCCATCACTTCCTGTGCGTTCACTGTGTTCTCAGCCAGTGCAGGTGCGTCCTGAGTGGCAGGCTCCGCCGTGAGGTTCTCCGCCTGGGGCTCGTCCAGTGCTGTGGCCGGGTCCTTCGGGTCTGCGTCGGGGGCGGGACCATGAGCCGGCGCGTCTGAGGAGCTCTGCATGTCCTGGCCAGAGGCGTCAGAGTCCCCGCTAGCTGTCGTGGCAACCGCTGCACTGGGTTCCTCTGTTACTGCGGCCTCGGTCGTTTCTGCTGCGCTGGGTTCTTCTGTTACTGCGGCCTCGGTCGTTTTTGCTACGGTGGCCTCGGTCGTTTCTGTTACGGCGACCTCGGTCGTTTCTGCTGCGCTGGGTTCGTCTGTTACGGCGACCTCGGTCGTTTCTGCTGCGCTTGGTTCCTCTGTTACGGCGGCCTCGGTCGTTTCTGCTATGGCGGCCTCGGTCGTTTCTGTTACAGCGGCATCGGTCGTTTTTGCTACGGCGGCCTCGGTCGTTTCTGTTACGGCGACCTCGGTCGTTTCTGCTGTGCTGGGTTCGTCTGTTACGGTGGCCTCGGTCGTTTCTGCTGCGCTGGGTTCGTCTGTTACGGCGGCCTCGGCCGTTTCTGCTGTGCTGGGTTCGTCTGTTACGGCGGCCTCGGTCGTTTCTGCTGCGCTGGGTTCGTCTGTTACGGCGGCCTCGGTCGTTTCTGCTGTGCTGGGTTCCTCTGCCTCAGGTGCCTCCTGGGTTTCTGTGATGGCGGATGCTTCTTGTGTCACTTGCTCAGGTTCTGTCTTGACTTTACTTTGTCCATCTGCCTGCTTCTCCTCTTCCTCTGCCTTGTCCTCTTCCTCTCTCTTCTCCTCTTCCTCTCTCTTCTCATCTTCCTCTACCTTGTGTTCCTCTTCACTGCCTCTGAGTTCCTCCTCAGGCTCCTGCTCTTTCTGAGGTACCTCCATGCTCGACTCGATACCGTCAACACTCATGACAGCCACCTCCTCCTGCACAGGAGCGATGTTGACAGGGAGGGAGACCGAGAACACCTCTGTGATCTGAACTGCCTGGACGATGGTCTTTGGTGGTTTTGCTGCAACAGCACCTGTGAGCTCTTCCTCTGCTTTAACCTCTGTGGTTGTTGTCTCTGGGGCTGTTTCTGTGATCACAGCAGTTGCTGCTGTTTCTGTGACTTCAAGCTCAGCGGGGACTGTTTCTGGGGCTTCTGCCTCCTCACTTTCTGTGTCCTTCGACATCTCAGAGATGTTCTCCATGATGTTCTGGATGATCGTCTGGACGATCACAGAGCTCTGCTCCTCGATGACCTCCACCTCTGTCTGCTCTGCGTGTGTTGGCTCCGGAGCATCCTGCACCTCCTCACACACCTCCTCCTCCACCACCACGCTGTCCTTGGTTGACACGGCCTCCACGCCGGCCTCCACTGCAGGGGCAGCCGTTACCTCCTCCACATCCTCCACCTGCACTTGAATGGCCTCGCACACCGTGGGGTCAGCAACAGCTACATTTTCCATGACAACCTCATCTTTGATCTCTGCAGTCAGGGTGTCAGCGGTTTCTAATGGACTAATGACACACACTGTTTCCTTGGCAACGGCAACTTCTTCAGTCGCTGCCACAACAGCAATCGGGGCCTCCTTTCCCTCAGAACCCTCGGTCACAGGTGCGTCCGACAGGGATGTGGTCACTTTCTCGGTTACGGCTTCAGCGACCTCCTTCGCTGGTGCAAGCTTCACCTCGGCAGCGGCCTCGTCGGCATCCTGCAGACGCGTCACCTCCTCACCCTCCACCACTGCCACTTCGGTGACCTCGACGGTCTGGGCACAGACGGGCTGCTCCACCGCTGGCTCGGCTGGGCCCTCGGGCTCCATCTTCTCCTCCACCAGTGGTTCCTCCAGACGTTCCGCCTCTGCCGGCGCCACGCTGATGACGGCCACCTTCACGGCCGGCGTCTCCTGGATCTCGTTGACCAGCTCTGCCTCCGGAGCGTCCACGACCTCCTCCGTCTTGGGGGTCTCTTCTACAGCGTTCTCCACGGGAGCGGAAGCCTCCTCTGCCTGGACTTCCTGGACCTCGGCTTCGTGGACTTTGTCCTCGGTGGCAGCTGCCTCCTCTGGATGCTCTGTCTTCTCCTCCACGGCCACCTCAGTGGCGATGACCTCAGCGACAGCACTCATGCCCTCCACAGCAGGCACGGGCATCTCGACCTCGGCAGTCTCCAAGGTCTCCACGTCAAGGCCGGTGCAGATGTTGGTGGCCTCCGTCACCTGGTGAGGCACCAGGACAGCTTTCTCCTCCACACTGGCCGCTTCGGCCTCCTGGGAGTCCGTGGTCACTGTGGCAACCTCTTGCTGGTCCTCAGCAATAGTTACCGTGGTGACAGCAGGTATGACAGCCTCCACTGCCTCCTGGAGAACGGCCTCGATCTTCATCACAGGGGTGGCCTCGCCAGAGGTGACGGGGGACGTAGAGAATCGGGACATGGCAGAAACCTCGGCAGCGGAGGGCTCAGGTGGCTGCTCCAGGGCCATCACCGCCTCAGAGGTGAGTTCCACGATGTCCTCGGCGATGGTGTTGTCTGTGGACTTGGGTGTGCCGGCCGTGTCACCTTCCTCCGGGATGTCGCTCAGCTGCTTGGTGTCCTCCTCGAGGTCCTCCACCACCGCAGCCGAGATCCAGGAAGGCGAGCGATCCTCGGCAGCAGATGCTTTCACAGACGCGGCAGCGGCCGCCTCCTCCAGCTGTGACTCTTTGGTGTCTTCTGTTGCCTCGGTTGTTGGCTCGGCAGGCTCGTTGTCGTACTCAGAGAGAGGCACGACTGCGGGTGTGTCGGAGTCCTCCTCCGTGGAGCCCACGTCTGAGGACACGGGCTTTCCATCCGACTTCTTCTTCCGACGGGGGATGAGCTTCTTGAGCGAGAAGGAAGACTCCTCTTTCGGGATCTCGCTGTCCGAGAGCGTCTGCTCTGCACCCGACGTGTCCTCGGCCTTATCGTCGGATTTCTTCTTCCTGGAGGTGACCAGCCTTTTGAAAGATTCCCAAGTGGAGACCAGCTCTCCCTCCGGTTCAGGCGAAGATGCCAGGTTCTCATTGTCAGCTTCCTGGGAGGTTCCCAGAGGGGATTCCGCTGTCTTGGCCTGTTCCTCTCCTGATTGCAAAACTTCCTCCTCCAGTTTGGTGTCCTCCTCTTCAGAGTCCGATGTCTTCCTGGCTCTCTTTTTGGCCGAGCCCACGCAGATCAGCGCCTCCCATGACATGGACGTGTCCATCTTCTTTTTAGGCTCCTCTGTAGTGGAGTCCAACTTCTCAGCTTTTGGTTCAGCCTTCAGTTCATCTTTAGATTCCTCTTTAGCTTCAAGGCTCTCCTCAACTGTAGCTTCAGTTGCTGGTTCCGCACTCTCATCAACTTTAGGTTCAGTTGCTGCTTCAGCACTCTCTTCTTCAGCTTGAGGTTCAGCTGTTGGCTCAGCTTCAGGCTCTGTGGATTTTGGTTCCTCTGCTTTCTCAGCAGAGGCAGCACTCTCTGTGGAAGACAGAGTGGCGGATTTGGGTTTGTCGCTGGCAGGCGCCTCGTCCTCGCTCTCTGAGGACCTCTTGACTCTCTTCTTTGGGGTCACCAGCTTCTTGAAGGACGCCCAGGGCAGGATGCTGTCCTTCTTCTTCTCCCCGTCCGATGTGGAGGTCTCAGCCTCCTGGCCGGCCTCAGCGGGAGCGACCTCACTAACGACGTGTTCGCCAGACTCCTCGGGGGAGGACGGGCCGCTGTCAGGTTTTTGGCTGTCTGCGGACTCTGTGGAGGTTAGAAGCTGCTCAGCAGCGGCGTGCTCGCCTGATTCGGTCAGTTTGGTCTCTTTCTTCTGCTTTGGCTTTTTGGAGGACAGCTTCTTCAGGCCTGCACCTGTGAAGAGCTTCTTCAGGGGGCTTCCTTGGGCCTTCACCTTCTCCTGGGATGAGATGATCTCAGCCTCTGGACTGGCCTCAGCAGGGGGGACCTCAGGGCTTGGCTCCACCTCCTCCCCTGTGGGTTTGGCCTCCTCAGCCTCAGACGCCAGGGCGGGATCAGCTGCCTCAGCTGGCACAGCGACCTCTACAGCGACCTCTACTGCGGCCTCTACAGCGGCCTCTGCAATCGACTCTGCGGCGACCTCATCCTGCT
>NW_027468859.1:785948-788448 GCF_046254945.1 Alosa pseudoharengus
TGTGTAGGCTATTTGGTTACCAACTAACACAATTCACTAACTTAAGACTTCAGTGCCATCATATACAACGTTTTTTTACACAACAAATACAGAAAGGATGGAGGCAGCAAAAGTAGAGAAGTCATTTCAGATGGGGCAAGAACAAGGTAAATTTGTATGCTTGTCAAAACGTAGTCCTACCCTGCATCATACCAAGCACACTCGCTGTTTAAAGTCATACACCACGGTAAACTAAAACTAAAATGTTACAAAGGTGGCAAAATTATTAGCCATGACATTACTAGGATATGAATCGTTCGTTCATTTTTTTTTTTTGGGGGGGGGGTTACAAACTTATTCAAAATCATCCCCCCCTCTGGTTTTTACACAAATCGCACCCTGCACACACACACACACACACAAACACACACACCCACACTCTCACCACACACACACACACACACACACACACACACACACACACACACACACACACACACACACACACACACCCACACTCTCACCCACACACACACACACACACACACACACACACACCCACACTCTCACCCACACACACACACACACACACACACACACACACACACACACACACACACACACCCACACTCTCACCCACACACACACACACACACACACACACACACACACACACCCAAAGAGGATTTCAGAACCCATTCAGACAGCAGAGTATTGCGTAAGGTTCACTAAATTATTTAGGAAGAGTCTGATGTCTATTTTAAACTACCTAGAGAATCACAGACTTCTGCCTTTGAGCACCCACTGAGACTGCAGGGTTCTGCCTCTTGGAACTCACTAAGATCTCAGGGTTCCATCTGCCTGTCTACCCAAGATGTGTGTGTGTGTGTTTGGGGGGGGGGGGGGCACACACACTACCTCCCTGGCCTCAGATGGGGGAGGGGTCAGATGGGCACCATTGTCATCCTGTTGACCAGGAGACCTGACACACACACACAGACCAGGGGCCTTGACACCAACTGGACACACACACACACTGGTGAGATAGGAGTTTGGGGTGGGGGAGGGGTGTGATGTATGTGTGTGTGTGTGTGTGTGTGTGTGTGTGTGTGTGTCATACATCACACCCCTCCCCCACCCAAACTCCTATCTCACCAGTGTGTGTTGTGGTGAGTTGATGTTTTGTAGCACTGATTTCTGAGAAATATTCACACTCATATACGCACACATAAACACACATATACATTACATCTCTCTCACACACACATTCCTATTACAACTCTCTCTCTCACACACACATTATTATTACAACTCTCTCTCTCACACACATTATTATTACAACTCTCTCTCTCACACACACATTCTCATTACATCTCTCTCACACACACACACACAAACTACACCTATACATAGATACACACACACACACACACACACACTCACTCTGCTGTGTGTGTGTGTGTGTGTGTGTGTGTGTGTGTGTGCACGCAACCCCAAACCCCCCCCACACACACACACACACACACACACACACTCTTACTCTTAGAATCAGTTCCAGGTGTGGCCTTGGTCTCTGCTCGTATGCTGCTGATATCAAAGTAACACTGACACATCAAGCAGCCTACCAACACCCAAACCATCACACACTCCCCATCACACACTCCCCATCCACCCAAACCATCACACACTCCCCATCACACACTCCCCATCCACCCAAACCATCACACACTCCCATCACACACTCCCATCACACACTCCCCATCACACACTCCCATCACACACTCCCATCACACACTCCCCATCACACACTCCCCATCACAAACTTCCCATCACACACTCCCCATCCACCCAAACCATCACACACTCCCATCACACACTCCCATCACACACTCAAATCATCATACACTCCTCATCACACACATCCCATCACACACTCCCCATCCACCCAAACCATCACACACTCCCCATCACACACTCCCATCACACACTCCCCATCACACACTCCCCATCCACCCAAACCATCACACACTCCCATCACACACTCAAATCATCATACACTCCTCATCACACACTCCCCATCCACCCAAACCATCACACACTCCCCATCACACACTCCCATCACATACTCCCCATCACACACTCAAATCATCACACACTCCCCATCACATACTCCCATCACACACTCAAATCATCATACACTCCTCATCCAATCTCATGAGTTCTGTGCTGCTAAGAGTCCACTGATGCTTATGTAGCCAGTGCTGCTAACATGCTAAGCATAAGCATCTGAAAATAAGTATAAGTATAAGTATATATACTCTTTTGATCTCGTGAGGGAAATTTGGTCTCTGCATTTATCCCAATCCGTGAATTAGTGAAACACACACAGCACACAGTGAACACACAGTGAGGTGAAGCACACACTAATCCCGGCGCAGTGAGCTGCCTGCAACAACAGCGGCGCTCGGGGAGCAGTGAGGGGTTAGGTGCCTTGCTCAAGGGCACTTCAGCCGTACTAACT
>NW_027468859.1:790948-793448 GCF_046254945.1 Alosa pseudoharengus
ACACACACACTCACACCCACACACACACACACACACACACACACACACACACACACGACTCTTAATCATCGTACTACCTCTTCTTTTTGAAGAGAAAGCTAGATCATCCTCACCCCCCCACCCCCATGGACTAGAAGACTAGCTAGAGCAGAGTGAGAGAGGAAATAGTCTCTCTATTATCTCTCTATTCTCTCTCTCTCTATTCTCTCTCTCTGTCATCTCTCTATTCTCTCTCTCTGTCATCTCTCTATTCTCTCTCTCTGTCATCTCTCTATTCTCTCTCTCGGTCATCTCTCTATTCTCTCTCTCTGTCATCTCTCTATTCTCTCTCTCTATTCTCTCTCTCTGTCATCTCTCTATTCTCTCTCTCTGTCATCTCTCTATTATCTCTCTCTGTCATCTCTCTATTCCTGTGTCTCGTCATTCAGCTATCTCTCTTTCTCTCTCTCTCTCTCTCCGTTTCTCTTTCCCTCTCTTCCCCTCCTGTCCTCAGAGGCTCTGGGGTTTGATTGGAAGCAGATCTCTTTAGGTTGACCGCTATGAGGGACCAGACTGGACCGCTATAAGGGACTGGACTGCTGTGAGATGCCTCTAGACTGGACTGCTATGAGATGCCTCTAGACTGGACTGCTATGAGATGCCTCTAGACTGGACTGCTATGAGATGCCTCTGGAGTGGACTGCTATGAGAGTCCTCTAGACTGGACTGCTATGAGATGCCTCTAGACTGGACTGCTATGAGATGCCTCTAGACTGGACTGCTATGAGATGCCTCTAGACTGGACTGCTATGAGGGGCCTCTAGACTGGACTGCTATGAGAGTCCTCTGGAGTGGACTGCTATGTGAGAGTGGACCGCTATGAGAGGCTTGACCAGTGTCCACTCCAACCTTCCTGCTCTGGTTACAGAGCTCCATCAGAGACGTCTGGTCAGTTGGAGCTGAAATCCAGATCCTAAACTAATTAACCTCCATTCCTGCATCTTCACACTCTGGCCTGTCTGAATGGCATGTGAGGATGGCCCATCTAATTTGCATATAACAGGCCCTGTGTGTGTGTGTGTGTGTGTCTGTGTGTGTGTGTGTGTGTGTGAATGCAGGGGAATTCCTGAGGTAAACACTGGTGCCGTCAGACTCTCACACCTTGTGTTTGTCCCAGAGGACTGTGAGTGGAGGACAGAGGACGCCCCGGGGGGCAGATAACACACACACACACACACACACACACACACACACACACACACACACACACACACACATACACACACACACACACACACACACACACACACACACACACACACACATACACACATACACACACACACACACACACATACACACACACACACACACACACACACACACACACACACACACACACATACACACACTCACACGTACATACACACACACACACACACACACACACACACACACACACACACACACACACACACACACTCACACATACATACATACACACACACACACACACACACACACACACTCACACATACATACATACTAGGGGTGTAACGGTTCATGTATTCGTATTGAACCGAAACGGTACGGGCGTCACGGTTCGGTGCATGAATTTACATGGAGAATACACGGTATAAAAATACATAAAACTCGTGTGCGGATTAATTAATGTCATGCGCAATTACTGTTAAGTAGCGAGAGTTACGGGAGTTCTTTAGCGACACCTAACGCTAATCTGTAGCCTCGCCTTAGCTCTGAAGCTCTGATTGGCGCCTATGTTTTTTTTTGTCAGGTCGTCAGTCGAGTCCGTCAGTCATTAGCAGCACTAAGGTTAGACCCACAAGAGTTAGAGGATCCGCTGGTCTATTTAAGATCGCAAGTTTGAGAACTTCAGTTACAGTAACGTTAGTACAGGCGAAAGAGTGGTGGATAAGATGAAACTGTGTGTCAGCGTTGTTCAGCAGTTATTGGGTATGTGAGTGGAATAAATGCTACACATATTCGAAGCCATCACCCAGATGATGTAGGCTACCAATCACTGAAACGAGGGGAAAAAAACTTCCCCTGCGCTTCAGCAGCCTTTGGATACACATACAAATAGGGCCAAAACCTATGGCTTAAATTAAATGATTTCGTAATGACAGAAAGCTATGTAAATCGCGTGGTAATTACCTTTATGTTGGGGTAACTTGTAACTTCTCACATGAGGAGCTGGTAGTGTTAAGTGCATAGACAGTAAAATAAAGTGACAACGCTAACCAGGCTAATAAACAAACCATGCTAGTACGGTGAGTTAACGTCAAAGGGCAAAGTCACGTGACTTCTAGTTGTAGTCTGTTTATGAAATGAAAGGAGCAATTTCGTTTTTAAAAAAAAGGCAAAATAGTGTGATATTTTCACAGTTAGTAGGCTAGATTATTACTTTACACACAATGAAAAATATTGAGGCAAATTGTAGACCCTTCCATATACAACTAAACACAGATGTTGAACGTCTTGCTTAAGTGGATTTTTAAAA
>NW_027468859.1:795948-803448 GCF_046254945.1 Alosa pseudoharengus
TTCGTCGCCACATTTATAATATTGCTATAGGCCTAATACCTTCATTAGTAACAGTCAAAACTTTTGCCTGCATCAAATCGCGCATTCGCATTTTGTCCGCATCTACCATAGGCTTAACATGAGTTCTAAGCGTGTTTGTATGCTCATATCTGACTTCACTAGACTATGAATGCATTTATTTATGTTGTAAGACATGTAAAATAAATGAATGACACCGGCACTAGCCTACGCACAAATTAATTTAAACTTACACCGCACTTCCCTAATAACTTCTGACTAGTTCTCTCGCGTCACTGACAGTAGCTAGAAAGCATCAAGAAAACACAGGGAAAACACTGTTCAGTCCACCAAGTCATGATAAGCTATCGGCGCTGCGCAGCACCAGTTGTGATATTTATCCTACGGAGTGTAATCGTAGGTAATGTCATGTATGAAAACTAGTATTGTTAGGCAATACTATAAGTAGGGGTGTCACGATTCTCCAAATCCTCGATTCGATGTAATTTTCGATTTTAAAGTCACGATTCGATTCGATTTTCGATCTTTTTAAAATATTACTATTAATGCATTCCTTATATGTTATTTACTCTTTTTGGCCTTTTCTTTTTCGGGGGGCTTTTATTTTGAAACCACTTTCAAACCGTTCCAACTGCAAGGTTGTAATGTAAACAGAACTAACTTTAGGCTAAAACAGAGACGTGAACATAGTAAAATGAAACAACACAGAATGTTAATTTGATTGTTTCAGCACACTCCGAAGAGACCCAAGGTTAGTGTTCATGGAATATGTACTTATAAATATGCATTTTAAGCCTTAAAGTAACTTTGGACTGTAATTAGACCATCTTTTCACTTGCTAAGTTGAGTAGGCTAAGTTAGTTTTAATTGACGTGAATGAACGAATACTTCCACCGCCTTAACAATCTTTGCTTCCACACCGGTGATTTCAAAGTAGCAAGAGGGGCTTTGATTTCGGTAGGTTGGTGTGTAGGCCTATATTTTAACTGGCTGCAGCCTAAAATTAGAGGTGTGTTGACGCTGCAGTTCCGCATGTGCATGTGTGTTTGTGCTCTTGGCATGTATGCTGGATGTGACATTGGGGGTGTGGCTGCATCGTCGATTCTACTTTTAAGTTCGAAGTTCGAGATTGAGATGTAATTTCGATCGATTTCGAAATAAAATCGAAATCGTGACACCCTTAACTATAAGTGTCAAGTCCAGGGCAGCTGAGGTGTGGCGATGACATCATCAATACGCAAGTATGCGGTTTCGCCATCCAAACGAACTCGCAAGGGGTACGGTTTCAGATTTTTCCACCCTGGGACCAGGTTTCAAAAAAGTGCGGTTTCGGGCAGTGCGTTTACAGGATTCGTTTGGACGATCGGCCAAGACGATGCAAAACCGGTGCGTTTATCCCAAAAAGCGTCTCCATGTGGACGGGAGAACAATAGAACATGGCAGAGCTTTAAAGTACTGTGGTAGAACCCCTCTAGAACAGTGTGGAACTGTAGAATGCCAAGGCGGAGCACTTCTATATTTGACCAGAGTCCTGTCTGTGCTCTCAGACACACTGTAAGGACACATGTAGGACGTAGGATGGAGCTTCAGCTGTCCTGCCTGGCATTCTCGCTCCGCTTTAACCCTCTCTGGCATTCCCGCCTGTTCAAACGTCCAAATCAGTGTGAAAACAAGCGACTGGACTGCCGTGTGATTTCTCACAGATCAGTGGGCCCAAGACTCAGACAGTATCATGTGAGGACACGACAA
Organism: Alosa pseudoharengus; assembly: GCF_046254945.1. Taxonomy (NCBI): domain Eukaryota; kingdom Metazoa; phylum Chordata; class Actinopteri; order Clupeiformes; family Clupeidae; genus Alosa; species Alosa pseudoharengus. The sequence goes on from NW_027468859.1 coordinate 797,716, forward strand.
TAAATGAGTCCAGATTTCAAGCAGCGAGGGGGAAAACTCTCTCTGTGGTAAAGTATGCGTTACAGGGTGTGTGTATGTATGTATGTGTGTGTTTGAGTGTGTGTGTGTGTGTGTGAGTGTATATAAATATATACAGATGTGTTAAAGGAGGTCTGAGATGTTCTGAAGCCTTCTTGCTGAATTATTTGAAGTAGTATTATTTAAAGTATTCTTCACACCCCGACTGCAATCAATTAATTGTATACTCTGCCATCAAAACAATTAATTATATACTCTGCCATCAAATCAATTAATTATATACTCTATCAAAAAAATTAATTATATACTCTGCTATCAAATAAATTAATTATATACTCTGCCATCAAATCAAATAAATTAATTATATACTCTGCCATCAAATCAATTAATTATATACTCTGCCATCAAATCAATTAATTATATACTCTATCAAAACAATTAATTATATACTCTGCCATCAAATCAATTAATTATATACTCTATCAAATCAATTAATTATATACTCTGCCATCAAATCAAAACATGTCAGTCCTCTGTGGAACGGGCAGGGCTGTCAATCATCCTGAACGGTCCGACAAACAAATGGACGGTGATAAGTGTATCAAACTGCCCTCTATCCCAGCAAGTGTGTGTGTTTGTGTGTGTGTGTGACCGCACTCGAGGATGTGACGCATCAGAGAGAGCTGTGCTGGAATGCGGGGGCAAACCTGAGGAATGTGGAGCCTCCAGTCAGTGGACCTGGCTCACACACTCTGATGGACATCCGATGTGCTCTGACTCACACACACTCTACTACTATAAACACACATTACTGTAATGAACACTCACACACACACACACACATTACTGTAAGGAACACACACACACACACACACACACACACACACACACACATTACTGTAATGAACACTCACACACACACATTACTGTAATGAACACTTACACACTCACACACATTACTGTAATGAACACTCACACACACACACACTACTACAATACACACACATTACTGTAATGAACACTCACACACACACACACACTCTACTACAATACACACACATTACTGTAATGAACACTCACACACTCACACTCTCACACACACACACACTCTACTACAATACACACACACACACACACACATTACTGTAATGAACACTCACACACACACACACACACACACTCACACACACACACACATTACTGTAATGAACACTCACACACACTCTGCTACAAAAAGCAACCTTCAGATCCACTATGACTCACACACACATTACTGTAATGAACACCACACTCACTCACACACACACACACATACACACACACACACATTACTGTAATGAAAACCTTACTATAATGAACATTCCACGGATATGTTGTGACTCACACACACATTACTGTAATGAACATTCCACGGATATGTTGTGACACACACACACATTACTGTAATGAACGTTCCATGGATATGTTGTGACACACACACACATTACTGTAATGAACATTCCATGGATATGTTGTGACTCACACACACATTACTGTAATGAACATTCCATGGATATGTTGTGACTCACACACACATTCATGTGATGGGTCTCAGTGCTTTTCATCTCCTGCTGTCATTTCTCCACCCCTGACTTGGCTCCCAGCATGCCTTTCACCTCTAGCTGACCACTTTAGAGAATCACCAAATATTATTAAGGCGGAGCGAGAGACTTCATCTGAAGCCACTTCCAAGAACCAGGATCACACATTGGGGCAAAGCAGAGGCCATAGACTTCAATGGAGCAGTCGCTGCCTCTGCTCTGCATAAAGGGGGATTTTGATCCCCCCTCCTGTGTTTTCCGGATTCCTGGAAGTGGCTTCTGATGAAGTATCTTGCTCCGCCTTAACAATCTTTGGAAACACCGTAGCATGCTAGCTGCAATTTTACCCCTCCACAGACAAAACACCTTAGCATGCTAGCTGCTATTTTACCCCTCCACAGACAAAACACCTTAGCATGCTAGCTGCTATTTTACCCCTCCACAGACAAAACACCTTAGCATTGAGGCTGTTAGTACACCACAGTGCAGTAGATACAGTTTAGCATACTAGCTGCTATCTCAGTGCACCACAGCGCAGTAGATACACCATAGCATGTTAGCTGCTATTTTACTCCTCCACAGACAAAACACCTTAGCATGCTAGCTGTTAAGTTAGTTCACCACAGTGCAGTAGATACACTTCAGCCATACGTGTTGACAGGTTAGCACTGTAGAGTACAGGTTAGCTAGAGTACAGGTTAGCACTGTAGAGTACAGGTTAGCTAGAGTACAGGTTAGCACTGTGGAGTGCAGGTTAGCTAGAGTACAGGTTAGGTAGAGTACAGGTTAGCACTGTAGAGTACAGGTTAGCTAGAGTACAGGTTAGCACTGTAGAGTACAGGTTAGCACTGTAGAGTACAGGTTAGGACTGTAGAGTACAGGTTAACACTGTAGAGTACAGGTTAGCTAGAGTACAGGTTACCACCGTAGAGTACAGGTTAGCTAGAGTACAGGTTAACACTGTAGAGTAAAGGTTAGCACTGTAGAGTACAGGTTAACACTGTAGAGTACATGTTAGCTAGAGTACAGGTTAGCACTGTAGAGTACAGGTTAGCTAGAGTACAGGTTAGCACCGTAGAGTACAGGTTAGCTAGATTACAGGTAGCACTGTAGAGTACAGGTTAGCTAGAGTACAGGTTAGCACTGTAGAGTACAGGTTAACACTGTAGAGCATACATGGGCAACATACGGCCCGCGGGCCACATCCGGCCCGTGGGCTTTCCCTGACCGGCCCGCGTAAGGTCCGTGAAAGAACAATAGTCAAGAGCCTAGCATAGAGATAATGCATGCAAATCAATATCGTTGTTTTTATTTTGAAAGCGACTGCTATTTGTACGCCCATACATTTGTGCGTGGATGCATACGACGTAAACACCCTCACTGATGTGCTGGTGAATAGATTTATGCTTCTGCGTCGACACAATGCAGTTGCCTTTACGTCGGCGTAAACCTTTCAAAGTTTTGTGTCTCTTATGTCTGCGTCGCTCACCACCGCAAAGGTTGTTAGAACGAACTCCTAATGCTCGTTGGCGATACGAAGTGTTCATTTCAAAACGTTACTGGCAGATAGACAGTTTACAATCGGATAACCCCGTAATTGTAACCAAAATATGTGTGAGTTTATTTGCAAAGCTTATGTTAGCGAACTAGTATGATGCTACTACCCACAGGTTGCTTGAAGCAGCCGGCTCAACACACACAGCGAGTTGACCAATCACAGTTATGTGCATAAAGTTAAAGCAAAAACATAGCCTACATTTTTAAAATAGTTTTCTTTGTACATGTTGATTAACTAATGACAGCCTACTATTGTCTGCTCCACATTTTCGTAGTCTAATTCTGCATAGAGTTAATTTAATGATGGTAATGATTTAATGATGAAATATTGCTGAGTGTTGATGAAATGGTGGCACAGGCCTATCGGTTGTACTGACTCCTTCACATTTTCATGACCTAGCCTAATTATATAGATATTGTAGTATTTTTTTATATCAGTCTTTGAAAACTGAAAAAAAATGTCAATGTCAAAAAAATCATTTTCGAGAATGAGGATTAAATACTGGACATAGATTAAATATTGCTGTTTTTCCTTTGTCTCCCTGACATTTTCATCTGTTCTTACGACTAGTAAACAAAACCATATGATTTACTTAATGTTATACAAGAACAGAATAGAATTGAACAGAATTGAGTTCAGACTTGAGTTCGGTATTTTGGGTCCGGCCCTCCTCAACAGTCCCAGTTTGTCATGTGGCCCCTTGGGGAAATTAGTTGCCCACCCCTGCTGTAGAGTATAGGTTAGCTAGAGTACAGGTTAGCTAGATTACAGGTAGCACTGTAGAGTACAGGTTAGCACCGTAGAGTACAGGTTAACACTGTAGAGTACAGGTTAACACTGTAGAGTACAGGTTAGCTAGAGTACAGGTTAGCACCGTAGAGTACAGGTTAGCAGAGCATAACATTCCTGTCTGTTGTGTGGTAGTCCTCCTACAATCATCCAAAAACGTTATGGACTTTGTATGTGTGTGTGCCTGTGTACAGTATGAATGCAGGAATGTGAGGGCTGGATTTGGGTCGAAATGTACGTGTGTGTTCGTGTGAGTGTACGTGTGTGTGTATGTGTGTGTTTGTATGGCAGGGAGGGGAAGAGAGTCTGTATGATATCATCATGTGTGTGTGCGTGTGTGTGTACGTGTGTGTGTGCGCGTGTGTGTATGTCTGTATGATATCATCACGGCTGGACCCTGAGAACATCGATTGCGGTCCTCGAGCCAGGAAGTGGCCAGGAAGTCCGTGGGGGAATAATGGCAGGAAGGAGGAAATGAGGCCTGCGGACGACTCTGTACGACTCTCCCAAACGTCTCTCTGCTCTCTCTGCTCTCTCCCCCAAACCTCCTCATTCCTCTCTTTCTCTACCTCCATCTCCCTCCCTCCCTCTCTTTCTCTACCTCCATCTCCCTCCCTCCCTCTCTTTCTCTACCTCCATCTCCCTCCCTCCCTCTCTCGCTCTAACAGGAAGAGTGCAGAGCGGTGTACAGGAAACGTTGTCACTCTGTGACATCACTGTGTCCTGTCTCATTTCCTCAAAGATGCGTGACCTCCCCTTTTCTCCCTCTATGCACGCTTTCTCTTCTGTCCTGCGTTCACACACACACACACACACACACACACACACACACACACACACACACACATGCACACAGTAGTCCACTCAGCTGGTTGAAGCTATTGACTCATTAGGTAATGCCATAACAGACCATCAAGTGCAGAGAGGAAGCTACAGAAGGCCACACTACTCACTCCTACTCTTACCCACAGTGAAACACACTCAGTGATCACGTTCGAGTTTAACACTCAGTTATCACGTTTGAGTTTAACACTCAGTGATCACGTTCGAGTTTAACACTCAGTTACCACGTTTGAGTTTAACACTCAGTGATCACGTTTGAGTTTAACACTCAGTGATCACGTTTGAGTTTAACACTCAGTGATCACGTTTGAGTTTAACACTCAGTGATCACGTTTGAGTTTAACACTCAGTGATCACGTTCGAGTTTAACACTCAGTTATCACGTTTGAGTTTAACACTCAGTGATCACGTTTGAGTTTAACACTCAGTGATCACGTTTGAGTTTAACACTCAGTGATCACGTTTGAGTTTAACACTCAGTGATCACGTTTGAGTTTAACGCAGCAGTCTATGAGGTTTAACACAGCAGTCTGTGTGTGTGTGTGTGTGTGTGTGTGTGTGTGTGTCTGTCTGTGTGTGTGCGTGTCTGTCTGTATGTGTGTGTGTGTGTGTGTGTGTCTGTATGTGTGTGTGTGTGTGTGTGTAGGTGTGTGTATAGTTGAATGGCCGTGATTTGCAAAAGCACAGATGTCGTAAGACCAGGGAGGGGTGGGGTCAAACCGGGAGAAGGCTGTGCATGAGATCATCTCCATAAGCCCCCCTCCCCTCACACACACACACACACACACACACACACACACACATTCCTCACATGCCTGAGAGCGGCACAGTTTCCCAGGAGCACTTTTAGATGTGTGTGTACATCCTCTTCCCACACTTTTACTCTTCACACACTTCACACACTTCCCCTCAGCTGTACCAGACTAGCAGCTACTCCCCTCTCTC
>NW_027468859.1:810948-813448 GCF_046254945.1 Alosa pseudoharengus
TCTCGCCAGGTCTCGCTAGGTCACTTCCCGGAAACTTTACAGGCAACACTTCATATTTCATCAAAGACGCTACATCTCCATTTCTAGAAATAAAACAGGGATTTTGATGAAAACTAGCCACTGTTTAGCTTGGGATTTCTTAGGAACAGAGGCATGTAGAAATAAACGGTTTGTACCCACTGAGAGCTTAAAGTCTCACCTTTCAAACAAGCCATAGTATGTCAACAATGATCAAGATTGCTGGCACTCTGGGCCAAAGCTTCTGAAAACAGTGCGGCATTCAATGAGTTAACAACATGTTCAATTATATATTGATATATAAGTCACACCTGACTATAAGTCGCAGGACCAGCCAAACTATGAAAAAAAGTGTGACTTAAATTGTGACACACACACCCACACACATTCACACATACACACACTTACCCTCAGCAAGTGTGTTATCCTCTGAGTGGCTGATGATATCATCAGACTTTCTGCTGAGGCTGGAGATGGAGATCTGTCCATTGTTCTGTAGCACCTGCAGTACACACACACACACACACACACCAGAGATTTATTCATACAGACAATTGGACTACACATGTTTGCTATGATCCTATGAAGTGGTCTTGTATTCATTTGTTTTAGTATATATATATTTTTTTGCTTTGCTATGATCCTATGAAGTGGTCTTGTATTCATTTGTTTAGTATATATTTTTATAGCCTTTCTTTATACAGTACAGAAACCTGCGTCTCCGTGGTAACCTGGACCCCATGCCATTGCGCCCCCTGGAGCCAGACTTGTGCCACTGCGCCCCCTAATAAATAAAGTCACAATATCATCAGTTACAATATCATCTCCTTCTCTCGCACGCGTCTTATGATATCATCTCCTTCCGTCGCACACATCTTAAGATATCATCTTCTTACGATATCATTTCCTTATGATATCATCTCCTTACAATATCATCTTTTTACGATATCATATCCTTCTGTCGCACGCTACATTGTGAATGTAGTGGAAGATATCAGCCAAATAGTGTCATGAACACAGACTAATGCTACGATGCAAAACTGCTGCTACTTCACTCCTCAGAGCTAATCACTCACTCTTCAGAGCTAATCACTCTTCAGAGCTAACTACTCACTCCTCAGAGCTAATCACTCTTCAGAGCTAACTACTCACTCCTCAGAGCTAACTACTCCTCAGAGCTAATCACTCCTCAGAGCTAACTAATCACTCTTCAGAGCTAACTACTCACTCCTCAGAGCTAACTAATCACTCTTCAGAGCTAACTACTCACTCCTCAGAGCTAACTACTCACTCCTCACAGCTAATCACTCCTCAGAGCTAACTACTCACTCATCAGAGCTAACTACTCATCAGAGCTAACTACTCACTCTTCAGAGCTAACTACTCACTCCTCAGAGCTAACCACTCACTCCTCAAAGCTAACCACTCACACATACACATAAACATAATACTCACAATTACTCATACACACATGCACACACACACACACACACACAGAGAATGCTTTTTGACATTGTGTGACCTTTGACTATGCTACCCATCTTATGACTTTCATTCCCAGAATTCCAGCATGGCGACCCTTCCACTTCACCCCTGAACTCTGTCACACCATTCTCTGGTGCCCCCCCCACACACACACACACACACACACACTCTAGAGGTGTCCCATAAGAAGAGGAAACATGCAGAGATGCATATGTGTAATGGTAGCCAGCTGGGGGGTGTTCCAAGTACATAGTTTAGTGACAAACCTGGGTAAGTTAAAGGAGAATTCCGATGTGATATTGACCTAAAGTGTGTTGAAACATGATACAGAGTGTGAACGTATGTCCCCTGCACTCAGAAATCTGGCGCTAGTTAGCCAATGCTACCAACAGTTTTTCGTAGTCTCTTAATTATGACATCAGAATAATCTGCAGTGGTCTCCTAATTATGACATCAAAACAATCTCCCTCTCTAACCCCTCCAGCTATGTATTTGTAGAAAACAGTCTTTTTTAATTTAACAAACTGTTTTAAAATGGCTGTTACATATACAACTTGCACATCTACATCGCTCTGCCTCCACACACCAAAATCCTGGACCTTTTGTAAGGCACCAGAGTGGGTGTCGCCCAATTAACCCATTACCCCACCTGCAGACAATTAGCAGTTAATAGTCTGACAGGCCATGTGCAAAAGCGCATTCAATTAGAACAGTGTCTTAAAACAGGGAAGATGTAGTCAGCATCTTCACAAACCCCTCTGCATTAGAACCGCTCTGCATTAGAACCCCTTTGTAACCCCTCTGCATTAGAACCGCTCTGCATTAGAACCCCTCTGCATTAGAACCCCTCTGTAACCCCTCTGCATTAGAACCCCTCTGCATTAGAACCCCTCTGTAACCCCTCTGCATTAGAACTAGGGTTGGGTATCCTTTGGGTTTTATCCGATAACGGTGCTAAATCAATACTTTTAAAACGGTGCCGGTGCCAAACGGTGCC
>NW_027468859.1:818448-833448 GCF_046254945.1 Alosa pseudoharengus
TCAGACATCACTAAAGACCTGAAACATACTCAGCATCAGGACATCACTAAATACCCCAAACATACTCAGCATCAGACATCACTAAATACCCCAAACATACTCAGCATCAGACGTCACTAAATACCTGAAACATACTCAGCATCAGGACATCACTAACATACTCAGCATCAAACATCACTAAATACCTGAAACATACTCAGCATCAGACATCACTAAAGACTCCAAACATACTCAGCATCAGACATCACTAAATACCCCAAACAAACTCAGCATCAGACATCACTAAAGACTCCAAACATACTCAGCATCAGACATCACTAAAGACTCCAAACATACTCAGCATCAGACATCACTAAAGACCTGAAACATACTCAGCATCAGGACATCACTAAACATACTCAGCATCAGACATCACTAAAGACCTGAAACATACTCAGCATCAGGACATCACTAAATACCCCAAACATACTCAGGATCAGACATCACTAAATACCTGAAACATACTCAGCATCAGGACATCACTAAATACCCCAAACATACTCAGCATCAGACGTCACTAAATACCTGAAACATACTCAGCATCAGGACATCACTAACATACTCAGCATCAGACATCACTAACATACTCAGCATCAGGACATACTATATTAAAAATGTTTTGATATTTAGGTTCTATTTTCTTGGACAGGCTTATACCTAAAAGGTTTTCTAATGTTAAGGTCTGTCGCAACTCAAAAATATGTTTTATCGCTTTATCAAATTCCTTCCAAAATGTTTTTAGTACTGGGCATAAGAAAAAAATATGGCTATAATCTGCGTTTTGCTCTCCACAGCTTCTCCAACAACTAGTCCCTAACGGCTGAGATTTCCCGCATTTGTCAGGTGTAATAAAAAATCTCTGTTGTAATTTCCGCAAATTCATTCCAATATTTTGATTGTGTAATTGCAGTATTTCCTTTTAGTGACTCTGTCCAGTTTTCCATTGTGATATCAATTTTCAACTCTTTTCCCCATTTTTCTTTAACTTCAACCTTTACCAAGGTGAGTTTTTGGAGTATTTTGTATATTCTTGAAAGATTCCCCTTACCTGTATTCCTATTCTTAATTAAATATTGTACTAAATCATTTTCTGTTTGCTCCGCTAAGTTTTCCTTAACATAACTTCTGACCTGTAGATACTTGAAGAAGTGTTTTTTATCTAAGTCGTATCTTGAAGCTATATTTTCATATGTATCCACCATGTGTTTGTTCATAACTTGTGAGAATGATATTAATCCTTTATTAGCCCAACCGTTCAATATTTGATCCATTCTATTTGGTAGGAAGTCTGGGTCATGCGCCATCTCCCTGAGATATACATAATCAGTCTTTATTTTTAGTTTTTTACAAATTCGTTTCCAAGTTCTTATTGTGTTCAAAATGCTAAAATTTTGACCTGTGTGAAGATTTTGAGTCTTTTTCCCTAGGAAAGGTAAAGTCCCTAATGATACAGTTGCCAATTCTCTTTCTATTCTAATCCACTTAGTTTCTACTTCCTTGTTCATCCATATCATTATTGTTTGAATTTGTGTTGCATAAAAGTAGTTTTGTAAATTTGGCACACCTAACCCCCCTTCTTCCCTTTGTTGAGATAAAGATTTTAATTTAATTCTATGTCTTCTATTATTCCAAATGAAATTATACATCAATTTGATCCCCTCCCTTAAACTGGGATTCTAAGAGTGCCAATGGTAATGCCTGAAACAAAAATAAAAATCTTGGGAGGACCATCATTTTAATAGTTTCCACCCTTCCGAACATTCCTTCTGGTATTATTCTCCATCTATTCAAATCCTGCCTTACCTTATGCTCCAGCACACCATAGTTATTCTCATACAAATCATTCAGTTTCTTACTATGTAGATACCCAGATATTTTATCTTCTGCACATATTTAAAGTTATAGCAGTCTTTGACCTCTTGTGTATTTCTTTCCCAATTATTAAGGCTTCACATTTATGTTTATTTACCTTATATCCTGAAAATGTACTGTATTCTTGGATTGTTTTCTTTAACTCCGGCACTGATTCTTCTGGTTCTGCTAAATAAACTATAATATCGTCTACATATAATGCTAATTTATGTACATCTTGTCCTATATGTATCCCTTTTATACCTGTGTTTTGTCTTATTGTTGCTGCTAGCACTTCAATATATATTGCAAATAATAGAGGAGAGAGAGGGTCTCCTTGCATAGTACCTCTTTGTATTTTAATATTTCTAGATAAAGTACCATTCGTTTTTATTCTAGAGGTTGGATTGCTATATATTGCTTTTAACCATAAACAGAATGTTTTATTTAAACCTATTTTATTAAGAACCTCTAATCAAATCCAGCTAACTAAATCAAATGCCTTTTCTACATCTAATGTAATTAAACCAATATCCTTACTTTGCCTTTGAGCATAATCAATTATATTTAAGGTTCTTCTAATATTATCCCCCAATAGTCTTCCCGGTATGAATCCACACTGATCAATGTTTATTACATCTGCAATTATTTTTTTTAACCGGTTTGCTAATATGGCTGATATTATTTTGTGATCTGTATTGAGTAGTGATATGGGCCTATAAGAAGGACACCTTGTGGTATCCTTCCCCTCCTTGTGTATAAGAGTTATTATAGATGATATCCAAGTTTGTGCCCATCTTCCTGTATGTAGTGCATGATTATATGCTTCAACCAGTATGGGAGTTAATTCATTTTTAAATGCTTTATAAAATTTGTTTGTGTAACCATCATCACCTGGAGCTTTTCCTATTTTCATGTCTCGAATTTGTTTATTTACTTCCTCTAATGTGATGTCTTTTATTAATTCCATGTTATTCTCTTCTGTTAACTTTGGCACTTCTATCTTACTCAAATAATTCTGAATTGATTCTGTATTTTCACTTATCTCCTCTCTATATAAATCTTCATAGTAATTGGCGAATTCCTCTGCAATCTGTTCTTTGTCAATAATGAATTTGTCATGTTTTGTGATATGTACTCTTTCCATTTGTTTTTTTAATTTATATGCCAAGGTTTTTAGAAACTTTGGGCCACCATCGTAATTTTCTTGATCCGTGAACTTCATTAATTTTTCAATTTCTAGTCTACGTAATTGATCTAATTTAAGACGTTTTCCTTTTAATTCTATTTTGTCGTCATTACTATTTGTCTTGCTATGTCGGTTTTCTATCCTCTTTATTTCTTCAATTAACCATTTCTGTTGTGCTTGTTGTGCTAGTACATATATCTGCAATAAAACAACTAACAAGGGGATGGAAACAAGAAAAAGTCCCAGATTTGTGTAAGTGGCATAGCACAATAGAAAACATCTTGGATATGGAAAGACTTACTTTTAGAGTTAGGAACCAACTAGTGTTAATTTCGTCAGACGAGACGAGAGGAAATACGTTCGTCAACGACCTTTTTTTTCATGACTAAGACGAGACGATGACGAGACGGCAGTATGTCCTGAAACACTGACTAAGACTATCTAAAGATGCATTATTGTTGACGAAAAAAGACGAGACTAAAATGTTTTGCATGGAATAAAAACTAAGATAAAATCTCTCTTCATTTTCGTCTACAAAATGAGAAGACAGAATATCTAGCTGTTATGTTTTCAAAATATTCAAAATGAGTTCATACGCAACAGCTTTCCTGTAGGCTAGTCTACGTGCTGTTGCTGCAACCCTGTGGCTGCAACACAAAACTACATGGAACAAGAACACTGGAGATTTCTGCCAGAGTTAGCAAGCTAACTACCTAAGCTTTATGCCACAATGCTACATACCCAGAAGTTGAAGCTTCTCTCATACAAATTAACATCCCCCAGAATGTCCATACGAAAATGTTCATCATGTAATTTCAACTATTTAACTAGTTAGACTGATGATGCAAAGTTTGCTAGCAAGTAAGCTAATATGGAAAGTTCGCTAGCAAGTTAGCTATGGCTGGAGATGGAGACTCTGTTTGGGGAATGTGTTGTGTTTGGGCGCATATCGCCATCTAGCGAGGCAGAGTAAAACATTAATACTTTGGCCTATGACAGTGTTTCTCAAACTTTTTCAGTTTCAGGACCACTTAACTAACCCTAGCTAAAAAAAATAAAAGATTAGACCTACTTCAACAGTAGCCTATAATTAGTCTACACAATAGGCCTACTCACTGAACCACCTTGCTTATTGTCTTTGCACTTTGCTTATTGTGTGGATTCATACTGTATGATTTAAACGGGCATATCTTACATAGACAGTGTTGCAGAACTGTTTTTACATACAAGTTGGTTCAATATTGCAAACAACTCATCTATGTTATATTTTACCACGTCTGCTCGCGGACTACTTGGGATAGCTTGCGGACCACCAGTGATCCCCGGACCACACTTTGAGAAACACTGGTCTACGAATATGACAGTGGTCCAGTCAAATCTTTTACTGTCTATGGTCAAATCCCAGCCGAGCTATAACTGTAGCTCGACTTACCTGTGCATGTAAACATACTGACTGACAAAAAATCAGAATGAGTAATTATAACAGACGAGTAGCCCTGTGGACACACAATATTGTTGGAAAATTGAGATGTGTGAAACACTATTTGACTCAAATGGTAATCAGAAATAATTTGTTATAAAAAAAAATGTGTTGACTAAAACTGACTAAGACTAAGATACCTTTAGTTTTCTTTTGACTAAAACTAGACTAAAATGACGAGACTTTTAGTCGACTTAAACTTGACTAACAAAAATGATATTTGAATGACTAAATATGACAAAGACTAAAAAGGACATTTCGTCACAAGACTAAGACTAAGACTAAATTAAAAATAGGTGACAAAATTAACACTAGAACCAACTTAGTAAATGGAATAAGTTATACCCAGAAAAAATACTACATAAAATAATTATTTATTTCAATAATAGAAATGATATGCACACATCGGTCAACAACACAGATAATTCCACACAGGACCAAAGACACATGTAGGCTTAAACAACCCCCTATAAATGGCCAAAAACGCGCCTATAAATATCTAAAAACAAGTACAATTGCACATAGAATAAAATAGTATTATGTAGCTCAAATACCACTCCCCTTCTTTCCCTCCCCCCCCTTTTTTCTGTGTGTCATGTTTTGTTTTGTATGGAGTATTTATTTTTTTTGTATAAGTTTTCTATCATGTTTCTTTTGTTTTTTTTTTGTCATGTCTTTTCTTATTTCTTTTTTTATATGTATAAAATAACAAAAAACAAAAATTGCAATGTAACATGTGAAATAAGTGAAGTGGGTACCTTACATGGATGTAGATAAATAATTGCAATAAAGTATATATAAAAAAAAGCATCAGGACATCACTAAATACCTGAGACATACTCAGCATCAGGACATCACTAAATACTCCAAACATACTCAGGATCAGACATCACTAAATACCTGAAACATACTCAGCATCAGGACATCACTAACATACTCAGCATCAGACATCACTAACATACTCAGCATCAGGACATCACTAAATACCCCAAACATACTCAGCATCAGGACATCACTAACATACTCAGCATCAGACATCACTAACATACTCAGCATCAGGACATCACTAAATACCCCAAACATACTCAGCATCAGGACATCACTAAAGACCTGAAACATACTCAGCATCAGGACATGACTAAAGACCTGAAACATACTCAGCATCAGACATCACTAAATATCTGAGTCGCCCGGTCAACCCTCAGCATCCAGACATAGTGAACTCTAGAGCACTGAAGAAACCTTCTACAGGCCTGATGGAACCCTCTACAGCACCGACGGAACCCTCTACAGCACTGACGGAACCCTCTACAGCAGAGCCAGGTGAAAGAATTGAGAAGCCCAGACTGCAGCTCCACCCACAGCCTCACTCAGCCAATCAGATTACAGAGTCCATTAGCACAGAGAAACACCAGCAACGCTGTCTGAAGGGGGAAGAGGAGAGGAGAGGAGAGAGAGGAGAGGAGAGAGGGAGAGGAGAGGAGAGGAGAGGGGGAGGAGAGGAGAGAGGGGAGAGGAGAGGTGAGAAGGAGAGAGAGGGGAGAGGAGAGGAGAGAGGGAGAGAGAGGGGAGAGGAGAGGAGAGGAGAGAGGGAGAGAGAGGGGAGAGGAGAGAGGGAGAGAGAGTGGAGAGAGGAGAGGAGAGTGGGAGGAGAGAAAGAGGAGTGGGAGAGAGAGGAGAGGGAGAAAGGAGAGGAGAGAGAGAGAGAGAGAGGAGAGGAGAGAGGGAGAGAGAGGAGAGAGAAGAGAAGGAGAGTGGGAGGAGAGAGGGAGAGAGAGGGAGAGAGAGGGGAGAGGAGAGGAGAGAAGATGAGAAAGAGAGAGGGAGAGAGAGGGGAGAGGAGAGGAGAGAGAGAGAGAGAGGGGAGAGGAGAGGGAGAGAGATTTGGCCTAACACTGTGTCTCTGAACATCCCTGACTTTCACCCGTCTGCATAGGGGTGACTTTATAGAGACGCTCTCTAAGTGCTTCCCTCTGATAGGGCTGGGGTGTTTCCCTCAAATCGATGGGGTCGATATGTGTATTGCTGAGTGGGTAATGCTGAACTCATCTAATGCTGGTGTGTGTGTGTGTGTCTATGTGTGTCTGTGTGTGCATGTGTAGCGATACAGTGTGTGGGTGTATTTATGTGTGTGAGTGTGTTTTGTGCCAGGTTGAGCATCTGTGAGGATGACTCAGGGTTTTTTGTCCTTGTAGGAGGAAGGGTAGCGTGCGTGCCCCTCCTCCACCCTCCCATGGTGCACTGGGGCAGCTGGTGTTAGAGTGGGCCCCTCCTCCACCCTCCCATGGTGCACTGGTGCGCTGGTGTTAGAGTGGGTGGTGAGTCAGGGCTATAAAACATGCAGCACCTCAAGATGGGGGGGGCTATATCTGGTCATCGTCACTTTGCAGGACTCAGAGTTTACTGCAGTAGCCGAGAGAGAGAGAGGAGAGAGATGAGAGAGAGAGAGAGAGAGTAAACAAACTAGAGGCTGGATAGATGGTAGTTAAATAGATAGATAGATAGATAGATATATAGATAGATAGATAGATAGATAGATAAATAGATGGTAGGTAGGTAGGTAGATACATAGATAGATAGATAGATAGATAGATAGATAGATAGATAGATAGGTACACAGATAGATAGACAGATAGATAGATAGATAGATAGATAGATGGTAGGTAGATAGATAGATAGATAGATAGATAGATAGATAGATAGATAGATAGGTAGATAGATAGATAGATAGATAGGTAGATAGATAGATAGATAGATAGATAGATAGGTAGACAGATAGATAGACAAATAGATAGATAGATAGATGTTGATCCTTTCGGGAATGTATCCTGCACCATACAGCTCATCAGATAGACAGACAAAGAACCACAGACAGCAACTGGCAAGGAATGGACATCAGTGGAGGAGAGAAGGGGAGGAGTGGAGAGGAGGAGAAAGGAGGAGGAGAGGAGGAGAGGAATGGACATCAGTGGAGGAGAGAAGAAGAGGAGTGGAGGAGAGAAGAGGAGGAGAGAGGAGGAGGAGAGAGGAGGAGAGGAATGGACATCAGTGGAGGAGAGAAGAGGAGGAGAGAAGAGGAGGAGGACATTAGAAAATAACCTCCACCATCATGAAACATGTTTTGAATGCCTTTTATAAAAACCCAATACCCCATGGCGCAGTCCACCTCACCGAGATCACAACATTCCTGGTTCTGACTATAATACATTTCAGCCTAGCTAACAGCATAGTTCCTAATTGTTTTTAGCAGGCCATAGTTCAACCTCTCTTAAAGAAACCTAACTTAGAAGTTAGTGTTTTAAAGCGATGGTTCGGAGTAATTTCACCCTAGGGTCCTTTGCACCATGACCCCGAGCCAAACACCCTCCCAGAACCTGTTTTCCCTTGGTCGAACCCTGGTCGAGTAGCGCTGTCAGAAACTAATGAGTTTCTACAGTCGTAATGGTACCAACTTTTATCTCGTAAATTACCCCACTAATAATGCCCTGGATGGTACGAAACTTCTACAGTAGTACAGCTATGTTCTTTACTCATAAAATTAGGCATTGAAAAGTTTGCATAAGGATGTTGATCCAGGAATACACTAATAGTTTGTTGGTAGTACCACTTTGCAACAATTATTAGTTAACACTAAGTTGTAAACACTTCGGAAAAAAATATTAAAACCTGGATATACCAAAAAACGTTGATGTAATCGCTTCCTGCCAGGACTTTTAATTAATTTAATTTACGAGATAAAAGTTGGTACCATTACGACTGCAGAAACTCGTTAGTTTCTGACAGCGCTACTCGACCAGGGTTCCATCAACGGAAAACACGTTATGGGAGGGTGTTTGGCTCGGGGTCATGGTGCAAAGGACCCTAGGGTGAAATTACTCCGAACCATCGCTTTAAGTAACTATCAGCCATTTTTGAGCAAAGTTATAGAAAAAGTTGTGTCTTTTCAACCATCATCTTGTTTACATGACAATATCCATGACAACAATATCTATGACAACAATATCCATGACAACAATATCTATGAGGTTTTCCAATCAGGTTTCCGGGCATTTCACAGCACTGAGTCTGCTCTGCTGAAGGTGACCAATGACTGGACTTAAGTAGATAGATAGATACTTAAGTGCGGCTTTTGATACAGTGGACCATGATATGGATGACTGTATCAAATGACTGGATTGAAGTGCAGCTTTTGATACAGTGGACCATGATATGACTGGACTTAAGTGCGGCTTTTGATACAGTGGACCATGATATGCTCATTGAGTGTCTAGAGCACTGTGTAGGAATTAGGGGCTTGGCTCTTCACTGGTTTACTCTACATATATAAAGTACAGAACTTTCACAGACAACATTGGGGCATGCTCCTCTGCACCTGCTGCTATGACCTCTGGAATGCTGCAGGGGTCTATTTTGGGCCCTGTACATGCTTCCACTAGGTCAAATTATTCAAAAACATAATGTCTCTTCATTGCTATGCAGATGATCTGCAATTCTGTCTACCTTTGTCCCTTGGCAATCAGTGCTCTATCAGAAGTCTCAATGACTGTATCGTGGATATGAAAACCTGGATGGCTCAGTTTCCTGCAGTTAAATGCCAGTAAGACCGAGTTTAGTCTGTTTGGTCCTCCTAATGCCAGTAAGACCGAGGTTAGTCTGTTTGGTCCTCCTAAGCAAACTGAAGGCCTGAGGGGAATGCTAGGGCCCCTTACCCCATCTCTAAAAACTGCAGGTCAGAAATCTTGGAGTGCTTTTTGATGCTGAACTAAAATTTGACAAACAAGTCAATGCTGTTGTCAAGGGCAGTTTTTTTCAGTTTCAGTTACTGCAGCAGATCTTGAGAAAGTCATACATGTTTTTAATACTTCCAGACTGGACTATTGCAATGCCCTTTATAATGGAATTAACAATCATCTCTTGCAAGATTACAGTTGGTGCAAAACGCAGCCGCTGGACTGCTTACTGGGACAAGAAAGCAACAACACATCACTCCAGTACAGCTGGCCTTGCACTGGCTTCCTGTTACATTTAGAATCCAGTAGAAAGTGGCATTGGCTGTTTTGAAATAATGAAATGGGCAAGCTCCAAGTTATGTAACAAACACGCTGAACTTCTATACTCCATCCATACACACACGACCATAAAATCTGCATCCCACGCACGCCTGGACACACCCTGTTCACACACAGAGAGGTGACCGTGTTTTCAGCAACGCACCTCTGGAACAGCTTACCACAAGACCTCAAATCAGCATCATCCGTGACTGTTTTTAAATCTACTAAAAACCTATCTCTTCAGACTTGCTTTTAACAGCCATTGAGCCAGTGGAACTATGCATTTGATGCCACTTGTATTTTGTTTATGTTTATGTGTCTGTCTCTTTTGTTTTGGTTTGTGTCTGGAGGTGTCAGCTGTAGTTGGTGCTTGAATCACCTTTTAAACTCGGTCTTTTTAAAGGGACACCAGGCAAAGTTTTCGTGTTAATTACTCATCTTCGTAAGTCGGTATATGGTTAAATGACTCATTACAGGGCAAATGAAGACTCTCTCGCCCGCCCCTACTGCCTGTAGGAAGAATATCCCGCTTGCAAGTTCAGTGTATCATACCCGCCGACCGAAGCAGGATCAGTTTACATCCTGCATCCACAGCACAGAGGGAGGCTAACGAAACGCTAGAGATTGTTGCAAACGTGTGTATAATGGCAGAGCCGGCGAAGCAGAGAA
Source organism: Alosa pseudoharengus (assembly GCF_046254945.1). Taxonomy (NCBI): domain Eukaryota; kingdom Metazoa; phylum Chordata; class Actinopteri; order Clupeiformes; family Clupeidae; genus Alosa; species Alosa pseudoharengus. The sequence continues at coordinate 828,728 of NW_027468859.1, forward strand.
AACCCTTGACGGAAGATGCAAAGAAAAGGAAAAGAGCTTCAGACCGAGCGAGGGGGAGTTTCATAGAGAAAAAGCATCAGGCTTGCCTGGTGTCCCTTTAACGGTGAAACACTTTGGAATGTAATGTAATATACAAATTAAAATGACTTACTTACTTACTTACTTACTTACTAGCTCTCTTAGCTGACTAGTAGCCTACTAGCTCTCTTAGCCTATTAGCTCTTGCTACCAGTTCTCTTAGCTTATTAGCTCTCTAGCTCTTTTGCTACTAGCTCTCTTAAGGGCCAGTCACATTACATGCGGCATGCGCTATGAAATGCATTATAGTCAATGGCATGCGCTATGAAATGCATTATAGTCGATGGCTTGCGCTATGAAATGCATTATAGTCTATGGCATGCGCTATGAAATGCATTATAGTCTATGGCATGTGCTATGAAATGCATTATAGTCAATGGCATGCGCTATGAAATGCATTATAGTCAATGGCATGCGCTATGAAATGCATTATAGTCTATGGCTTGCGCTATGAAATGCATTATAGTCAATGGCATGCGCTATGAAATGCATTATAGTCAATGGCTTGCGCTATGTAAGGGATAATGGACGACACGGTGGTCAAGTTAATGCACGGTCGAGGTTGTAAAACGGCCCCGACACGAAGCGGAGTAGTGCAATAATTTCTGTGAACAGACCACCGTGGAGTCCATTATCCCGCTTATACCACTATTGCCACTTGCGTTGTGTTCATTTCCTGTAACAATTTAAATGTTTTAAGGCGAGACACTACAGGTGAATAGGGTAAAATTTTAAAATAATAGACATCACCATGAAACTTCCTCAGTTGATTACTTACACAAGTATGAACAAAAAATGTATTACAAGTTTTTTAAATTTGAATGTTTAATTATGCAAATGAGGCATTATCTCATTAAATATGCGCAAATTTGCATATATTTTCGGTAGATAGATCTGAACTAGAGGCCTGCGCGGGACAGATTTTCCAGTCCCGCGCCCGCCCGCTCCCGCAGTGTTCAGTCCCGCTCCCGCCCGCTCCCGCAAAGAATTATGATTTTCAGTCCCGCTCCCGCCCGCAACTGTAATACATTGTCCCGCTCCCGCCCGCAATTCCCGCATGATTCCGACGTTCACCTACTGCTCAAGACAGTTATTGACATTGGTTTGAGGAATTAAACACTGATTTCCTTCTGCGTCATACACGAGTGAGAATGACTTCCAAATATCTGATTTCAAAACTTTCGATTTTTTCACGGTGAATGTACCTCTCTTTAGACCAGCACTTATTTCTGAAGCATTGTGTGTTGTTTCGCTAGAGGAGCTCTGCTCTTCTGCCATGATCGGAGAGCAGAACGGAAGAGCCAGAATACGGAAGAGCAGAACGGAATCGGAAATGTGTGCGAGATTACACATCTGCAAATCTACATTCAAAAATGTTTATTAATAGATAGGCTACCAAATATAATATCCAGCACATTGTGTTATATATATGATATACATTGACCAATAGGTAATTTATGATTTTATTTTACATTTTAAAACACTTTTTTAATTCGCGGGACTGCCGCTTATCACTGCTCCCGCCCGCACCCGCGCTGTGCGCTCTCCCTCCCGCCCGCTCCCGCAAGGAGCTTTCAATATTTGTCCCGCGTCGCACTGCTTTGCGTTGGGTCCCGCGAGTCCCGCGGGACTCCCGCGGGAGTGCAGGGCTCTAATCTGAACATATGATAAAGCCAGGTACAAAATTATTTTTTCATTTTGTTTGCATACAAGATGAAAATAAAATTACAGAGGGATTTCAGGATATCTGCTTTCATTACCTAGGAAATCAGAATATACTGTCCATAGCCTTAAAAAAATCGATTTTTGCCATATATTTTTGATTAAAATGCCACCTAATTCAGGCCAGGAATGATTTATTAACAAATCCCTCTGTAAATATCTTCAGAATACTGCTAAGTGTATAACTGGAAAGTTTGGTGTACATAGGTGCTACATAGGCTGAGATGTTTCTACTGGAAAATGAGAAAAACTCAATTTGAGAAAACAGCCTTGGAACACAGCCAAGAGATTCCGTTCTCAGCCTAGACTCGCCTTTGAACTTTCGCGATTGGTTGCGGTTACAAAGGAAGTGTCCATATTTGGATAGCACAACGTCATGCAGGAAAAACAGAGCTTTCCAACGGTACTACACATGTTATGTTTTGTATCACGGTCGCGGTAGAGCATGAAGCGTTAGAAGACTAACTTTTGGTGAATTTAGGAGAAATATACAGACGCGAGTAGACAAAATGTAATGAAATAAACACCTAAATGTGTAAATCAGGCTTTGTTGTGGTAGTAGTGTGAAAGAATACATGCTAAGGTAGCAAATTAGCCCAAAATCTCGACATTGACCAGTGCATGAAAAAACGATGTTTTGACCTGCCGTGTCTCGCCTTAATTGCTAAAACTGTCACATATCAACTAATTTCTCAACTTGCAGGACAAACTGCCGTTACTAGTTCTAAATGGATGGTTGCTATGGCCAAAGGCCAGTCGTTAGTCGTTCTATCTCTCCCGTTGTCAAGCGGGCGTATCCCAAGATTCTGATGAACTTTAGCTTTGAAACATCGCTATTTTACTAGGCTGCTGTAATCGATCTAGCTAAAAGCCACCTCCGTCATATGCTACAATGTTACTATGTTCTGAACGTCTGCATTTTACAGCTCGGATGCAACGTGACATTTCATTTAAACTTCACAACGAGTTCGGCGAATTAATATACAAGGGTGATACGGCCAAAAAAATTGATCTACTTTATAGGTGTGCAAATAACATACGGTTAATGGTCGTTCTAAATTACGTAGGACAATGGGAAATTCAACCAAGCAGTGGAATAAGAAATGCATTATAGTCAATTATAGCGCGCAAGAACTGGCCTGCCGCTGCGTTGAGCAAAGCGTAGCACATGCGGCATTTTGCCAACTCTGCCGCCCTTGCACGTGCCGCGGTCAAAGTTCAATCAGCTGTAAGTCATTGGTATTTTGCGCTGAGCCCAGCGGCAAGCACAACAAAAATCTTTGGGACGTTACCTCAACCAAGAGCAACCTAGTGGCAAGCGCAGCGCATACCGTGTACAATGTGATAGCCCTTTAACCTACTAGTAGCCTACTATCTCTCTTATCCTACTAGCTACTAGCTCTCTAGTGTTGTGTTAGGCGGGGATCACATTAGCCAGCGGCAAGCGGCAGGTTTCCTATTGTTCTCTATGGTTCAGCAGCGGAACAGTGGCAACGCTGGCATAACGCTAGCGTTGAACAAGCTAAGCGTTGAACTGCGTTGAAAGTGCAACGCGAGCGTATTCTAGAACTTATTATGGTCTGAGCGTTGCGTTACGTTTCCCGCTGCCGCTGGCAGATGGGATCCTCACCTTATTATCTTGGGAAAGTGTTTTATCATGATGTTGAACATAATATGTAATATTCTTTAGATGAAAGCATCAGGCAAATGAATAAGTATATAAGCATATAAGTATAAGTATACATCTGCCCAAGTCTACAGGTTGACTCACACTGGCCTGATGCCTGATGCTTCCCTTTCCTAGTGTGTGTGTGTGTGTGTGTGTGGCATTTCGTAACATTTCAAAACCTTTCAACTTGCTATGTTAATGTCCTTGTGTGTGCGTGCACAAACACACGCACACAAACATCCTCTGGATAAGTGCATTAGCTCTTGGTAATTACATCCTGTCATCGTCATGTCTTTTCCTTTTGCCCCAACACACACACACACACACACACACAGACACTGTAGAATCACATTAGTGTCATTACAGGAGCTTCATCAGCAGACAGATGCCTCGATGTCTGCCTATCCTCCTCTCCCACCAATAGTACACAACACACACACACACACACACACACTGTAGCATATCCAACCTGCTCAAACAACAGAGGACTGGTGTGCCATCAGCTCAAAAGCCCATACACACTTCCTACAACACACACACTTTCTACAACACACACACACAGAAAACAACACACACACTTTCTACAACACACACACACACACACAGACAACAACACACACACACACACACACACACACACACACACAGACAACAACACACACACTTTCTACAACACACACACACACACACAACAACACACACACTTTCTACTTTCTAAAACACACACACACACACACACACACACACACACACAGACAACAACACACACACTTTCTACAACACACACACACAGACAACAACATACACACTTTCTACTTTCTAAAACACAAACACACACACACACACACACACACACACACTCACACACACGAGTCCCAAAAGACGGTTCCGTCAACCTGTGCTTTCATGTTCTCATCACCTACATCTTCAAAAATAGAAGTTGAAACTTTTATTCCTACGGTGTCACCAAGCATTCATTTACATATTACATATAGCGTTTACATATTACATATAGCATTTACATATTACATATAGCGTTTATGGGTTTTTTGCATGTTTTTTGATGGATCGTGTCATCACAACAATGTACGGGGGCGAAATCATGATCAATGATCAAAAAAACCTTATTGCTGAACGAACTAGACATGAAGTTGAACAGGTTTTTAGCATGTTCTAGTTAGAATAGTAGGCTAATGTAATACAGTATTATTTGATGCGATTTTCCGTAATATTTTAGAGGAGGCTGAGCTTT
>NW_027468859.1:835948-838448 GCF_046254945.1 Alosa pseudoharengus
CACACACACACTCTTCATCACACACACACACACACACACGCACTCTTCATCACACACACACACACACACACACACACACTCTTCATCACACACACACACACACACACACGCACTCTTCATCACACACACACACACACACTCTTCATCACACACACACTCTTCATCACACACACACACACACACTCTTTTTTTCATTCTGATTTCTGTCTCTCTCTCTTTTCACTAAGACATCACTGACATACTGCACAAGAGTGACTTGATCTCCACTCAGCATATACCTGTTCATAACACACACACACACACACACACACACACACAGGTAATCAGGCTTATCTCTTTTTCTCTTCCTTAAGCCCCACCCCCACCCCGCTCCCTGATTGGCTGGCTTCTGTTGTGGGTCGGTGCACATGAGACACCTTCTGCTGCTGCCAACCTCAATGGAGCCTCTGGGCCAGCCGCCCCCTCAACACACACACTCACACACTCGCACGCACGCACGCACGCACACACACACACACACACACTCACTCACTCACACACACACACACACACACACACACACACACACACACACACACACACACACACACACACACACACACACTCAAATGAGTGCACAGCTTACATAACTCAGTTCTGTTCAGACTCCTAACTGTCCGTTCTGTTGAAGATCACTTATGAGACTTCTATAATCCCAAGTGTGTGTGTGTGTGTGAGTGTCAGACCCTGCTCTTGACACACACAACTGTACTCTGAAAGGCTCTGAGGAGGGAAAAGACCCAATACGCCCCTCTCTCTCTCTAACATACACACACACACACACACACACACAAACTCCTCTGAAAGGGCTGTCTGTTACAACACCTGGCCTCACCTGTTCAAGCAAAACAAATAAACCGTGCCGACCGTCTGCACCGTCCCCCAGCACCTCCTGCCTCCCTCAGACCTCCTCCTCCCCTCTAGAGCACCTCCTCCTCCTCCTCCCCTCTAGAGCACCTCCTCCTCCTCCTCCTCTTCTTCCCCTCTAGAGCACCTCCTCCTCCTCCTCTTCTTCCCCTCTAGAGCACCTCCTCCTCCCCTCTAGAGCACCTCCTCCTCCTCCTCCCCTTCTAGAGCTCCTCCTCCCTCTAGAGCACCTACTCCTCCTCTCTAAAGCACCTCCTCCTCCCCTCTAGAGCACCTCCTCCTCCTCCCCTCTAGAGCACCTCCCCCTCCCCTCTAGAGCACCTCCTCCTCCTCCCCTCTAGAGCACCTGCTCCTCCCCTCTAGAGCACCTCCTCACCAAACCTCTAGAGCACCCCCCTCTCTAGAGCACCACCAAACCTCTAGAGCATCTCCTCATCCTTCTCCCCTCTAGAGAAACTCCTCCTCTCCTTTAAAGCACCTCTTCCTCCCCTCTAGAGCTCCTCCTTATGAAGCTTCTAAAGCACATCCTCCTCGTCTAAGGAGAAATTCCTGCTCCCCTTTAAAGCACCTCCTCCTCGGGCATTTTGGCCCTGAAAGAAACATGTTTATGTGCACAGTTCGGGACTACTTCATGAATCTCCACAGAGTGCTGCTGGTCACTGGGTGTTTGACTAGGATCATTATCACTTATGTTTTACATTTCTGAATCTGAGAAAGTCTTTCAGCTTAAACTTTTATCGTTTCTGACTATTACCTGACTATTATTCATGACTTATGTGTATGTGTGTCATGTCCTCCTGTATGTGATTTTGTGCTGCGTTTTGATTGTTTGCTAAAGGCAATCTTTGTAACATGTCTGAGTCCAGTTTGTGGTAAGATCCTCATTACTCAATTTACAGAGCACTCTTCGGGTGAGTACTATTGTTCCTTGTAGTAGTATCGCTGTCCTTAGTTGGGGAAAGGGGATTCTGTGATGTAGTTGTGCTGTCATTCTAACAGAGTAGACAGATCGGGCATAGTCAGAGTGTAACAGCTCGCTCTTTACAGTTCAAGAGTTACAGCTTTTTCCTCTGAAACTGAGTGTCAACTATTAATACTTCATGAGGGGGACTATCAAGCCCTGTGGTCGGCCATTTTGGTGTGTTCTGTTCTAGAATGCTACAGTCCTGGTGTGTTCTGTTCTAGAATGCTACAGTTGTGATTTCAGTTCCACTCAGACCAGAGGAGTATTCCAATTCCATCAACAGTTCAGTTTAAATGATTCTGTAAACGTCCCATCTCAATGGTCATCCTCTGTGCAGCATCCTGTATGTTCGCAAATGCTCATGGAAAACTCAAGGTGGTCAGTTTGTGTATGTTTGCCTGCCTGTGTTTCTGAATTTGAACGCACACACACACACACACACACACACACACACACACACACACACACACATACATATTTCAGGCATGCCATATAGATATACTTAGAGATGTTGTAAGGACGTTCTCTCCAAACACTGAGATATGTTATAGTAACATTTTAACCAAACACTGTCAGACATCCGAGAAATAATCTTCTCAGTCAACTCCCTCAGAGTGTTTGTGCAATTCT
>NW_027468859.1:843448-848448 GCF_046254945.1 Alosa pseudoharengus
TTTTTTTTAGAAGAAGTAACGGGTACTCACGGTTATGGATAGAAATGTAGTGGAGTAAAGAGTACAATATTTGCCTCTCAAATTTACTTGAGTAAAGTCATAAGTACTCCCCAAAAATGATACTCGAGTAAAGTACAGATCCCTCAAAATTGTACTCAAGTACTGTACTCAAGTAAATGTACTCCGTTACTGTCCGGCTCTGATGTAATGTAATGTAATGTAATGTATTAAGAAATGATTAAATACTGACTAATGTAATGTAATGTAATGTAATGTAATGACTAGCCCATTGTGATGAGCCCTCTGTAGCTTTACTGCAACACACATTATGGACCCCTTGGGGATCAATAAAGTATCTATCTATCTATCTATCTATCTATCTATCCATCTATCTCTCTCTCTGTGGTTCCTGTTTTAGTCACAGTCCTCCCAGCTGTTGAATGTTGGGAGGGGACTGCAGTGTTGCAGGATAATAATTTATCAGGAATTCTACATATTAGTTTTGAGTTTAATTGATCGAAATAAACTTGGAAAATTAGTTTTCACCAGGATTATGACCTGGTATTCCGTGACTGAATAGCTTATTAATACTGTATATAATAAATCCGTTCATCAATGTTTCTCATTCATCACAGACCATGAGAGGGGACCAGCGCTCCTGACCAGAGGGGACCAGCGCACCTGACCAGAGTGGACCAGCACTCCTGACCAGAGGGGACCAGCGCTCCTGACTAGAATGGACCAGCACTCCTGACTAGAATGGACCAGCGGGGACCAGCGCTCCTTACCAGACCAGCGCTCCTGACCAGAGGGGACCAGCGCACCTGACCAGAGGGTACCAGCGCTCCTGACCAGAGGGTACCAGCGCTCCTGACCAGAGGGTACCAGAGGGGACCAGCGCTCCTGACCAGAGTGGACCAGAGGGGACCAGCGCTTCTGACCAGGGGTGCATCCGAATACCCATACTAGCGTACTGTACAGTAGGCAAGACGTAGTACGTCACAGTAGTAGTACGTCCGAATTCGTAGTAGGCATCGACTAGTAGGCAAAAAGTACCCGGATGACCTACTACCCCCACAGTATACAACGGATAGTCACTACGCTATCCCACAATTCAGCGGGAGCCCGATAACCGCAGAAGAAGACGAGCCGCCGGGAAAATCAAATCAGACAAAATGGCTGACACGATGGAGGTCACGGCAGCTACTTCTGCCGATGTTTATAAATGTAAGTATATTAGGAGAAATGTTGAATTTAAATGTTGGGTGTTTCGAAAATACGTTATGTATATCGGTTGAGTTGAGGTAAGTTGTATTTGCTATTGTATTAGCTGCTATCGGGAGAATACATTTATTCAGGTAAATGTTCGTCAGTATCTCATTATGTCCGTTTTAATTTTGGTGTACGTTTTATTTTACTATCGACTTTAAAGTAGAATTCGTCATGTACGTTAAATCTGTCGTGTAGGTTAAATGTGATGATTGGTCAATTGCAGGCAATTGTATGTAACGTTAGCGTTATTTTGGAGTTCTACACTGATTAACGTTAACACTAATGCTGTAACGTGAGCGGAGCTAAATTGGCTATTTTGGAGACCGCTGTGCTGTGTGTGTCGAGGGTAATATCGTGTGCATTCCTGTGAAGAAAGCGATTACCTGTTAACGTTAGTTTTGTAGTACAATTGTAGTACAATCTTGTTTTTTTGCTGCTGTAGGGACTGACGAGGATACACGCCGCCTCATACGGTGGCGTAAAGAGAATGAGCTGCTGTTCACTGGGAGGCGAAACGCGGCAATGAAAGGTTGAGTAAGTACAAATAGATTTGTGATTTCAAACTGCAGTAACACAAAGTGATACTGTTGTACCCTCTGCTCCCCGTAAAAGGAGGGCTGGGGTCAGCTCTGGCATAAAGGAGCTGTTGGAGGAGAGAGAGAGGGAAGACAAAGAGAGAGAGAGAGAGAGAGAGAGATGCAGGAGATGGAGGAGAGGGAGAGGAAAGACAAAGAGAGAGAGAGAGAGAGATGCAGGAGATGGAGGAGAGGGAGAGGAAAGACAAAGAGAGAGAGAGAGAGAGAGAGAGATGCAGGAGATGGAGGAGAGGCGATGGCGGGAGCTGGTGGAGAGGGAGGAGAGACGAAAGGCAGAGGAGAGGAGGGAGCAGCGAGAGAGAGAGAGAGAGGGAAGAGAGGAGAGAGAGGGAAGAGAGGAGAGAGAGGGAGGGAAGAGAGGAGAGAGAGAGAGAGAGAGAAGAGAGGAGAGAGAGGGAGGCGAATGAGAGGGAGGAGCGATTCCTCCTTCTCCTTCAACAAGTCCATAAATAATAAATAACATACAACTAAAATAAATACTTATATATATATATAATATTACACTAAAATAAATACTTATATATATATATAATATTACACTAAAATAAATACTTATATATATATATATAATATTACACTAAAAGAAATACTTATATATATATATAATATTACACTAAAATAAATACTTATATATATATATATAATATTACACTAAAATAAATACTTATATATATATATATATATATATATATATATATAATATTACACTAAAATAAATACTTATATATATATATATAATATTACACTAAAATAAATACTTATATATATATATAATATTACACTAAAATAAATACTTATATATATATATATATATAATATTACACTAAAATAAATACTTATATATATATATATATATATATATAATATTACACTAAAATAAATACTTATATATATATATATATATATAATATTACACTAAAATAAATACTTATATATATATATAATATTACACTAAAATAAATACTTATATATATATATAATATTACACTAAAATAAATATTTATTGAAACATTTCTGTATTTTTGTTTAATTTGTATGTGTGGTGTTGCTCACAGGAGGAAAGGTAGGAACTGTAAATGATGAGGAGACGGTAAGTATCGTTCAACCTTTTACTGGAACTCGCTCACGTATCCTAGTGCAGTATCAATATATACCATGTGTCGGTTACATCACTACAGTGCCACCTACTGGTGATGGAGTACACGCACTCAAGCATGATAAAGTAATACCGTAAACACAACAGTATGAACCATGTGGTGTAAATGAGTAAACTGTCACATTTTAAAGAACCTTTAATTGATAACTGGAGCTAAATGGATCATTTAGTAGAGCAAGCAAGACCTGATCAGTTCAAAGCCCACTCACCACGTCAAGGTACAGGCCAAGAGTGGGATGTTAGTAAGACGGGACAAAACGGAAGACAAGGTTAATGGTATTAATTTCACATACAGTGTAAGTGTTAACAATCATTGACAAATCACAAACAAACTGCACAAAGACAAACATGGAGCAGTCAGCCCTTACACCAGGTGGCAGATTCGCAGATTGCATGTCTCACTTGGGATCCGTAAAGGCCCTCCTGCAAGTGTAACACGCACACTGACTGTAGGCCTTCAACCTGGAAATCAAATAGAAACGGCAGCAGGACTGGGCAGATTAAATAATAATAATAAAAAACACACACAGGGATGGCACGACTAACAGGTGGCAGATTCGTGGATATGTATTGTGTAACGCACTACAAATATGTATTAGTGATTAACACACTACATTTTCCTACAGGTAGTCATGCTCATGAAGTGCTGGGACCCTCCGCACAGGAGCAGATACTGCTGCAGCCAGATTGTCCCGTATATGGTCACCACGCCTTGTCTCAATGGCTCTCTTGCCTGCTGGAACATCATCAGCATCGTCCAAGTCATCGACATCAGGCTCGACAATGTCCCCGTTGGCGATGCAAAGGTTGTGCAGAATGGCACAACACGTCACAACCTGGGGTACAAAAGCAGGACTGACCTCCAAAGCTTTAAAAAAAAAAGTGAACGCCACCTTGCCTTCATCATCCCAAATGCCTTCTCAATTACATTTCTAGCCTGTGCGTGCCGTTTGTTGTAGCGTGCATGTACAGGGTTCCGGACTGGTTCTCTATACGATGTCATTAGACACATAGGCTCACTCAGACACAGATACCCACCATCTCCAAGAATGCACCACCCTGCACAAGCCCACCCTGTACAAGCCCCCCGTATACACAGGACTGTTTGTAAGTATTCTGGCGTCGTGTACAGAGCCAGGGGACCCTACAAAAACATCCACAAATTTGGCCTGGTGGTCACAGATGGCCTGCATCTGTATTGAATGGAACAACTTCCTATTAAAATAGCAGGCACTATCAGCTGATGGTGGCTTTATGCGGATGTGGCAGCCATCTATGGCCCCCACTGCCACATTAAAAGCTGGGGACCAGTGTGCGTTCTGCAAAACCTGCACCCACCACTTCCAGGTTCTGAGGAAACACAATAACCCTCCGGAGAATGGCCACGATAGCCGTGCAGATCCGGTGGACAATGTTATGTACCGTGGACCGTGGTATATCAAAAGCCTTGGTTACCACTGGGTAAGTTGCTGCATGGGCAAGAAAAAACAGAAACACAAGTACCTCTATGTCTCTCTGTTATCCCTGGTCAGAGTCTGACCTCCGTGCCGCAGTGAGCGCAGTGATACTCTGCTGTGACAAGCGGAGATCACCCTTCAGATCCTCACCACGGAAGTACGACCGCAGGATGGGAACAGCTGTATTCAGCTGGCAGTAGGATGTTGGGCCCAAAGTCTGTCAATGAATTATTGTGCAAATTTGTAAAAATAAGAAGCTGTATTATTTTCAAATGAAAATGTAAATGATGAAAAATTAAAAAATGTTGTGTACATGTGAACTAATGAATGAACTCAATCCTGTTCCTGATTAACTTGTTCTCTCATTCAGTGGTAGCAGCTACGTGATAAAACTAATTATGTGAATTCTGAAATAATTAAGTTAGCTTACATTGCCAATTAATTAAGTAACGTGGGTTTTATCTCGGATTGACAGTCTATAACAGCCTTTAACACTGATGAAGGGGAGAATAAAATCAT
>NW_027468859.1:853448-855948 GCF_046254945.1 Alosa pseudoharengus
TAGGCATCCTCTAGACTGTAGTCAAATGCACAGCCTACTTCAAGAATGGTTACTTCTCTGCTGTCCTCATCAACAACAACAATATCTGGCTTTTTTGCAGCAACATTTGAAAACACATTTTTTCCACTATTACAGAGTTTGAACATGCAAGGTGAGACGCATACATTCTTGTAGATTTTGCATGGTGAAGCATATGGAATTATGTGTTCAACTAGTAAGTCAACAATTCTGTCATGTCTGGCAAAGTACATTCCCTTATACACATAGCAGCCATTCAGAACATGAGACAGGGATTCAATAATTATCTGACTATCATGGTGCAAACAGTGGGAAGAGAATGTGTTAGGGTACCAAAGAGAAAGATTGAGTCTAGTTGGAAGAACTTGTACCTACCCTACTGAAAACACACACACACACACACCCTACTGAACCTAACTAACACACCCAACCCCTACCTAATACACCCTTCACCCAAACCTAACACACCTAAACGCTACCTAACACACTCTGCACCCAACCCTATGTGTATGCCCAAACCCCTAATGCTATATACACCCTGACTCTACACTCAACCCTATAATGCTTTATACACCCCTAATGCTACACCCACACCCCTAATGCTATATACACCCTGACTCTACACCCAAACCCCTAATGCTATATACACCCTAATGCTACGCCCACACCCCTAATGCTATATACACCCTAATGCTACACCCAAACCCCTAATGCTATATACACCCTAATGCTACGCCCACACCCCTAATGCTATATACACCCTAATGCTACACCCAAACCCCTAATGCTATATACACCCTAATGCTACGCCCACACCCCTAATGCTATATACACCCTAATGCAACGCCCAAACCCCTAATGCTATATACACCCTGACTCTACACCTAAAACCCTAATGCTATATACACCCTGACTCTACACCCAAAACCCTAATGCTATATACACCCTGACTCTACACCCAAACCCCTAATGCTATATACACCCTGACTCTACACCTAAACCCCTAATGCTATATACACCCTAATGCTACGCCCACACCCCTAATGCTATATACACCCTGACTCTACACTTAACCCTATAATGCTTTATACACCCCTAATGCTACACCCACACCCCCCCCATGTGCTCAAATACCCCCCCATGTGCTGAAATACCCCCCATGCGCTGAAATACCCCCCCATGTGCTGAAATACCCCCCCATGTGCTGAAATAGCTGAAATACCCCCCCATGTGCTGAAATACCCCATGTGCTGAAATACCCCCCCCCCCCCATGTGCTGAAATACCTCCCATGTGCTGTAATTCCCCCCCATGTGCTGAAATACCCCCCCATGTGCTGAAATACCCCCCATGTGCTGAAATACCCCCCCATGTGCTGTCAGCAGGTCTGGAAACTGCCCTGCTCAATAACAGCTCTGCCCAAAGCAGGTGCAGGGAATACCACAGCTCACACACACACACACACACACACACACACACCTGACATGTGGCTGCTCACTGGCCCACTGCACTACAGCTTGCAGCTCAAACACACTTCCACGTGTGTGACATGTGTGTGCACGTTATCACCTCGGCCCCAAACACACGCACATGCAAATTAGATAATAACAGGTACACTGTGTGTGTGTGTGTGTGTGTGTGTGAGTGAATGAAAAAGCAAGCAGTCCAGACCCTAAAACTGGGCATTTATGTGAAGGGGATTCACACACAATTATTTGTCTTTCTCCTAGTCCTTTATGAGGCAAAACACTATATTTGGTAACATCTGTAGACATTCCAAATGGGGTGGGATGATTGCATTGAGAGCACTGCAACTTAAAATGGTTCCATCCTCAGAGTTTAGGTAGTAGGCAGTGGTGTAGTCTAGTTAGCTGTAGTATACTGTGTAGTCCTGCGTATCACATAGACTACCCCACCGGTAGGAGGGCCCCTTTTGGGTTTTGCTTAGGGCCCATGGAGGTCTGGTAGGAGGGCCCCTTTTGGATTCAGCTTAGGGCCCATGGAGGTCTGGTAGGAGGGCCTCATGGAGGTCTGGTAGGAGGGGCCCATGGAGGTCTGGTAGGAGGGCCCCTTTTGGGTTTTGCTAGGGCCCATGGAGGTCTGAACCGGCGATGAGTGAAAGACATCAAACCATTTTCCACCCTCAGTAAGAATGTACATACAGCGGGGAAAATAAGTATTGAACACGTCAACATTTTTTTCAGTAAGTATACTTCCAATGAGGCCATTTGCATGAAATTTTCACCAGACATTAGTATTAACTCAGATAATCCACCCATATAAAAAAATCCAAACATTAAAGTCCATAGGTAGAGTTATGTGCAATAAAGTGGAATGACACAGGAAAAAAGTATTGAACACGCCTGCTGAAATTTCTTAAATACTTTGTGGAAAAGCCTTTATTCGTAATGACAGCTTCAAGGTATTTCCTGTATGATGTCCTAGCTCTCGTTCCCAGCAAATAAACCTTTTGATGTGTGTGT
>NW_027468859.1:858448-880948 GCF_046254945.1 Alosa pseudoharengus
TAATACAACATTTGATGTGGTTAGCATACACTATAGTTAGGATAAGCTATAATATAGCATTTGATGCAGTTAGCATATGCTGTAGTTAGGGTACGTTGTAATATAGCATTTGATGCAGTTAGCATACGCTGTAGTTAACACATGCTAACTGTTTGTTCCGTCGTTTCAAACATTCTCCTGACTTCAGGGCTCTACCACAGACACACCAGACCACTGTCCTTGCTGGAGGAGAAGTGGAAATAGAAGTTCCAGTATGAAACACTCACAAAGGCCCTTTTCTCAGACAGAAATGGCATCGTAAAGGTGAAAGGTCAAAGCCAAATTCAGTTACAGCTGTGGAATCTCTTGGGAGGCTGGTGGCAGACTCCCTTCACCACTGTGAAATTCTTCATGCCACTTTGTAAATTCTTCATGCCACTTTGTACTGTTCAACATCAGGAAACTCCACACTGTGAACCCTGTACAGCTGGTCCAGACCATGCTGGTCATCTGGTTTTCAGCCCATCAGAGGGCACGATACCCTGCTGCTCACTCAGTGCCACTGACATCAACCCACTGCCCATTAAGCCCCACACGTTAAATTCAAGGCCCACTACCCATTAAGCCCCACACGTTAAATTCAAGGCCCACTACCCATTAAGCCCCACACGTTAAATTCAAGGCCCACTGCCCATTAAGCCCCACACGTTAAATTCAAGGCCCACTGCCCATTAAGCCCCACACGTTAAATTCAAGGCCCACTGCCCATTAAGCCCCACACGTTAAATTCAAGGCCCACTGCCCATTAAGCCCCACACGTTAAATTCAAGGCCCACTGCCCATTAAGCCCCACACGTTAAATTCAAGGCCCACTGCCCATTAAGCCCCACACATTAAATTCAAGGCCCACTACCCATTAAGCCCCACACGTTAAATTCAAGGCCCACTACCCATTAAGCCCCACACGTTAAATTCAAGGCCCACTACCCATTAAGCCACACACATTAAATTCAAGGCCCACTACCCATTAAAGCCCCACACGTTAAATTCAAGGCCCTAATGTCCCATTAAGCCCCACACATTAAATTCAAGGCCCTAATGTCCCATTAAGCCCCACTAATTAAATTCAAGGCCCTAATGCTAGCCCACAAGCAGATTCTGGGTCTGCGCCCACTCATTATGTTATGTTATCTCTGCTCACGTATTGAATTAAAAACATAATCTACAGTAAATTAATTAATGTAAATGTTTATCTTAGCCTAGCTAGCGGAGGGATATTACCACTGTTTAACTTGTGAGATGGCTAGCGGCGGGATATTGCCAGTGAGGTCACTAGCGGAGGGATATTACCACTGTTTAACTCGTGAGGTGGCTAGCGGCGGGTATTTAATTCCATAAGACATTCTTGCCTGCTATTAGAGGAGATTAGAGAGCTGTGCCATGGAGGTGATCATTTGTGTCAGTCTCATGGGCTGCTGGGAAAACACAACCTAGGCATATTAAAATGAAAGCCATGAGCTCTTAGATGTGACAGCAAAACAGGGAACTGTAGTCTTCACTCACCCTGTTCAAGGCTGTTTATGAAAGGGAGATGCTTTTGTGTTTATAATTTACTTCATTTAAAAATGTAAAATAAGAAAGAACCACACTGTAGACTGTATAAGGCTTTGCTTTCTGTGTGGAAAGTAGAGCTCATGCATTGAGTTTGTAAGGCTTGTATAATGATAATGTCTTGGAAGTTCTAATGGTAATCGAGGCAATGTCAATGTCGGATAATATGGAGATTCTAAGTAAAGCCAATCGTGAATTAGACACAATGACAATAGAACATTGTAGAAACAACAAGAAAAAACATCTGACTGCATTAGGTCATATGCGAAAGGGGTGGCGTATATCTATGGTGGCGTATATCTATGGTGGCGTATATCTATGGTGGCGTATATCTATGGTGGCGTATATCTATGGTGGCGTATATCTATGGTGGCGTATATCTATGGTGGCGTATATCTATGGTGGCGTATATCTATGGTGGCGTATATCTATGGTCAATGTTTTCTTATCTTATTCTCATTATGGGCTTTTTTCATCTGGACAACTTCATACCAGTAACAGAACAAACAGATATGTAAACTCTGCCCCAAACAAAAGTTAAAAAAGGAAAATAATGTTAAAAATGCAAATGGAAATCAACTGACCGCTTGCAAGGCCACAGAGTTTCAAACAGAGAATTGGTGTAATGTGATTTGGACATTGAAAAAGAAAGGTAGAGATTAGGTCTGGGAGACAGACAGAGACAGAGACAGAGAGAGAGAGAGAGAGAGAGAGAGAGAGAGAGAGACAGAGGGAGAGACAGAGGGAGAGAGAAAGAGAGAGAGACAAAGAGAGAGAGAGACAGAGGGAGAGAGAAAGGATGGGAGAAAAGGAAAAAAAGTGAATCACGAGTTTGGTAAAAACATGTTCCAGAATAACGTGCCAACCACAATAGGTTCAGCATGGCAGCAGGGGAACAGCAGCACAGGAGAAGGGACTACAGGGAACAGCACAAGAACAGCAGCACAGGAGAGGGACTACAGGGAACAGCACAAGAACAGCAGCACAGGAGAAGGGACTACAGGGAACAGCACAAGAACAGCAGCACAGGAGAGGGACTACAGCAGCACAAGAACAGCAGCACAGGAGAGGGACTACAGGGAACAGCACAAGAACAGCAGCACAGGAGAGGGACTACAGGGAACAGCACAAGAACAGCAGCACAGGAGAGGGACTACAGGGAGCAGCACAAGAACAGCAGCACAGGAGAGGGACTACAGGGAGCAGCAGCACAGGAGAGGGACTACAGGGAACAGCACAAGAACAGCAGCACAGGAGAGGGACTACAGGGAACAGCACAAGAACAGCAGCACAGGAGAAGGGACTACAGGGAACAGCAGCACAGGAGAGGGACTACAGGGAACAGCAGCACAGGAGAGGGACTACAGGGAACAGCACAAGAACAGCAGCACAGGAGAGGGACTACAGGGAGCAGCACAAGAACAGCAGCACAGGAGAAGGGACTACAGGGAACAGCACAAGAACAGCAGCACAGGAGAGGGACTACAGGGAACAGCAGCACAGGAGAGGGAACAGCACAAGAGAGGGACTACAGGGAACAGATCCAGGCACATGGATGTCCAGCTTTGTCCAATCTAGTAGCAGGGCTTTAAGTCAAGTCAACTTTGTTTATATTGCGCATTTCATACACAGAGGTCATTCAATGTGCTTTACATAAACAAAAGCAAACAAGAATAGCTGATAAAAGCACAGATAGTTTAAAAAATAAAGAATAAGAATAAAACTAGATGTACCGCAGAGCGGTACAAAATATGACCGCCGCCCAGTCCAGCACATTTTTTCCACAAAAATAAATCACACTGAAAGGCCTATATAATTCTAACTGTCTCACTAAATTGCATTATCCACACTCAAGTACCAAAACATGATTAGTTCATAGATTTCACATGTAAAATTCATTTTATACAACCCCACCTC
Organism: Alosa pseudoharengus; assembly: GCF_046254945.1. Taxonomy (NCBI): domain Eukaryota; kingdom Metazoa; phylum Chordata; class Actinopteri; order Clupeiformes; family Clupeidae; genus Alosa; species Alosa pseudoharengus. The sequence goes on from NW_027468859.1 coordinate 861,956, forward strand.
CATCTTGCCTGTTCATAATTCTGAGAAATTCTTGAATTGTGTGCATGTGTGCATGTTCATGTTTATGTTATGTGTGTGTGTGTGTGTGTGTGTGTGTGTGTGTGTGTGCGTGCGTGCTTGTGTGTGTGCCTGTGTATGTGCCTGTGCAAGTGTACATATGTCTACTGTGTGAGTATGTGTCATACGTATGATTACTGTGAATGTATGTGTGTGTGTGTGTGTATCTGTTTGTGCACATGTGTGTACATGAAATGGGTTAACATGACCCCTGGAGGCAAACATACGGAAAAAAATGGTCATCCTAGTCCCTACAGTTCTCAAGATATTCACAGAGAACTGTGTCTGCCCTACCCTCCTTTCGGTAGTGCAGTCCAGCGGGGGGGCTACAGATCAAAACGAAAAACGACGGTTCCATGCTATCCATGTGGGGTTACATGCCCACCAAGTTTTGTGTACCCCGGTCTTTCAGTGTCCCGGGAATCCTTGTTGTTAGTGTACGTCACTAAATGTACACATACATTATTTTATTGTAAGGCCCCCCATGAACGAAAGTACACAAAACTTGGCATGCATACGGAGGGTGTCATTATGATCCTACACTTTTAATTTCGTGCAGTTTTGACCTTGTCAGCCAGAGATATTGTGATGAAAACACCTTGCTTTTTCATTTTTAACTAGGTGGCGCTATACATGAAATAAGTGGTAATGGGATGGGTTGACATGCCCCCTTAAGACCAACATACATAAAAAAGGTGGACCTCCTAGGCCCTACGGTTCTCGAGATATTCACAGAAAACTGTCTCCGGCCACCTACAGGCCAGTTGGTGTATAGTAACATAAATTCATTTATTGTGTGGCCCCCCATGACCGGAATTCTACGAAACTTGGCGTGCATACAGAGGGTGTCATAATGATCCTACACTTCCAATTTCGTGCAGTGTTAGGTGTTATGTTAGGTCACAGATACCTGCGATTACAACACCTCATTTTTACTTTTTTGTGTTTAACTAGGTGGCGCTATACATGAAATGAGTGGTTATGGAATGGGTTGACATGGCCCCTTGAGATCAACATACAAAAAAAAATGGTCCTCCTAAACCCTACGGTTCTCATTACATTACATTTGGCTGACGCATTTTTAACCAAAGCGACTAACAACATGGTAAACAGTTTAAGTTTTAGAGCAATTCTCAACAATATTAGGACAATTTAAAAAACATAAGAAAAAGTACAGTAAGAATAAGTGCATCAGTGAGTGCTGTTTTTAACAGTTACGTGTCAGTTTAAGACGGCTGGTGAGTGCTAGGATCAGCAAGACTTGTTGTAAGTGTTGCTATGAGAGGAGATGTTCTCTAAAGAGCTGGGTCTTCAGGAGTTTTTTGAAAATGGAGAGGGATGTCCCTGCCCTTGTAGGAACTGGCAGTGTGTTCCACCAACGAGGAACAACAGATGAGAAAAGTTTGGATTGGCCTGAGCGTACCGGAGGTAGAGCTAGACGTCGTTCGTCTGAGGAGCGCAGCGGTCTGGAGGTAGCGTATGTCTGTATGAGGGCATTCAAGTAGGTGGGAGCAGAACCGGAGACTACTTTGTAGGCAAGCGTTAGAGCCTTGAATTTGATGCGGGCCGCCATAGGTAGCCAATGTAGCTGGATGAGTAGCGGGGTAACATGTGCCCTTTTGGGTTGGTTGTAGACCAGGCGCGCCGCCGCGTTCTGGATCATCTGAAGTGGTTTCACTGCGCAGGCTGGGAGACCTGTCAGGAGGGCGTTGCAGTAGTCGAGTCGTGAGATGACTATTGCCTGAACCAGAAGTTGGGTGGCATCTTGAGTTAAGTAAGTCCTGATTTTCCGTATATTGTAGAGTGCGAAACGGCATGACCGGGCGACTGAGGCAACATGATCTGAGAAGTTTAGTTGGTTGTCGAGAACAACTCCTAGATTTCTTGCAGTCCTGGTAGGTGAAACAGACAGGGAGTCAAATTTGATGTTGATGTCGTGGTGTATGGTAGGTTTAGCTGGGAGGACCAGCAGTTCAGTCTTTGAGAGGTTCAGCTGGAGGTGGTGTGCCTTCATCCATGTAGCTATGTCTGAGAGGCAATCCGAGATCCGTGCTGAAACCAAGGGGTCATCAGGTGGAAAGGACAGATAGAGCTGTGTGTCGTCTGCATAGCAGTGGTATGAGAAGCCATGCGAACGGATAATCTGTCCCAAGGAGGTGGTTCTCGAGATATTCACAGAAAACTGTGTCTGCCCTACCCTCCTTTCGGGGGGTCCAGTCCAGCGGGGGGGCTACAGATCAAAACGAAAAACGATGGTTCCATGCTATCCATGTGGGGTTACATGCCCACCAAGTTTCGTGTACCCCGGTCTTTCAGTGTCCCGGGACTCATTGACTAAAATTTGGGCATGCGAAAAAGAAAAAAAAAAAAAAATCTAACTAAACCTATATGACCGCCGATTCGCTGCGCGGCGGTCATAATAATAATAAGAAGAAAAAAACATAGGTGATAGTACATAAAAGAATAAAAGGGTAATAATTTAAAAGTGTTTAAAAAGTAATTTTTAAACACTTTAAAAAAAGAAAAAAAAAAGAAAAAAAAAAAAATCTGACTAAACCTATATGATCGCCGCTTCGCTGCGCGGCGGTCATAATAATAATAAGAAGAAAAAAACATAGGTGATAGTACATAAAAGAATAAAAGGGTAATAATTTAAAAGTGTTTAAAAAGTAATAATTAAAACATAAAAAACAACATAGAAACGATTACAATTTTAGCTGAAAGACTTTCCCAGATTTAGAAATGTAAGTGTAAATGTAAAAAATAAGTGATCAGTTAGCAGAAAGCATCTGAGAAAAGTTTGGTCTTAGATTAGAAGTCTAGATTAGAAACTGGCTACAGTTGGGGCAACTTTGATCTCATTTGAAAGTTGAGAGCTGAACTGCATAGCAACTAAACGCTGCTTTACCATGTTTACTTCTAACAGTAGGTTTTACTAACAAGTATTTCTCCTGAGACCTGAGAGGTCTGGAAGGTGTGTACTGCTGAAGCATGTCTGAGAGGTAATTTGGTCCCATTCCATTTAGTGATTTATAAACAAGCAGAAGCGCTTTAAAGTCAATTCTGTGACTTACTGGAAGCCAATGCAGGGACTAAAGTATTGGAGTAATGTGGTCAATTCTTTTAGTTTTTGTGAGAACCCTAGCCACTGCATTTTGTATCATCTGAAGCTGTTTGATAGTCTTTTTAGGAAAGCTTGTGAAAACCTTAAGTCTTTCCTCCTTTTTACCAAATATAATTACTTCAGTTTTTTCTTTGTTCAACTGAAGATCAACTTAAAGTAATACAAATGTCTGTGCCCGACATCATCAGACATTTATGAGGATGTCATATACTGTAGTCTTATTACCCATTTTCAAATCTTAAACATACCAGCTCACACCTGAATTCAGGCACGGTGCCTTAACACTTTAAGGGCGTTTTCACTAGGGCTGTCAAAATAACTGATTAATTTCGATTAATTAATTTGAGAAAAAATAACTGATTAAAAAAATGAGTGCAGATTTGTAGATTCCGTATGACCTTTGACCCCGAGCCGTTCTAGTCAGTAAGAATTAGACTGTAAAATGAAGGAGAGAGAAGAAAACGTGCTGCCTGGATCATCGATTGGAACATTTACTTTTAAAAAACAGCCTGATGGTGTTGATAAAAAATAAAGTGTTGAAGATAAAGTCCTCTGCAATGTCTGCAGCAAGGAATTTGCATATCACCGGAGTTCATCAACTCTATAGTCGCACATCAATGCAAAGAAATAAGTGTTGACATGGAGGGGAGTGTTAATTTATTTTCATTGTGTCCCCTAGGTTATATCTATGGCCTGAAATGCCTTGTATGTGAAAAAAAAACTTCTTCCCGAAGCACTTTTGAATTTATTTCCTCAGCATATTAGGTCATATCATAGATTATTATGGCAATTATTTGAACAGTGAAAATAATAATAAAAGAGTCTTTGAACTTTAATGTCACTAATGTCACTGATTATTCAATGATTCATTTGAATTTAAATATTTAAAATACTTTCACAGCAAAAATTATATATGTGATTAATTTAGATTAATTAATCACAGAGTATGTAATTAATTCGATTAATTTTTTTAATCGATTGACAGTCCTAGTTTTCACACATACCTCATTTGGTCCGCACCTTTGGACTTTTCAGTTTGGTCCGAACCAAAATTGTAGGTGAGAAAGGTGCCACGGACCATGGTCCGGATCAAAAGACCAAAATTTGGTCCGACCTAAAGAGGTGGTCTCGGTCCGGATCAAACTGAACCATGGTTCGGTTCGTTTGCAGTATGAAAACACTTTTTGGATGGTTCGAACTTTCGGACCAATTACAGGAAGTCGAGGCAGCTAGCTACCAATTAAAGGATAATAAATAGCCTAAAATGAGCTGCAGATGCATACGGGGAGAGGAGATCATATAGCCTAGTCTATTTCATTACAATTTGAATTAGAAGTCTGACAATTTTGTCTAAGAGTCAATTAGAAAAAAATGTGTTAAAACACCGACATCTACAACATTTTTGGAGAGGATGAGATAGGGGGGATACAAAGGACAGCAGAGCAATGCTATCTGAATTATGAAGCTTAAAAAAATCTGCGGCAGCAGCATATTAAGGTATGTGAAGCCATAAGAAAAAGCGGTGCTTTTAGGTAGGAAACCCCACTGAATTGACAACATGTCAACGTCAGACGCATGCCTGTAAACAAACCAATCGATGGGAGACGCAGCGCACGTAGGTGGTAACGATAGGACGCAGGGCGTCATGCAAAGTGCGCTAGAAACATTGCTATTTGAAACCATTAACTAACCGGATCAAATGTATCCAATGTAACTAAACACGAACGTTGTTTCGGACCTTGGTCCAGACTTTCAGGTGTGAAAACGGCCAAAGCCCTGCAGTGGGCCGAGTCCCTGTACAGCAGACAGTGCAAATGGACAACTGGCTCCATTTCAAATGACCGCTCCCACCCTTTGCACAGAGACTCAGCAGCCTCCCCTGGGATGTTCATGTGGAGAAGAAAGCACGGCAGGACAGAAATAGCGTTGTTCCAGCAGCCATTAACCCGAGCAGCAGCTCACAGTAACATGGTGAGGAAGAAGCCACACTTCCTCTAACTCTTTATTATCTATTTATTCATTTGTTTAGTCATGGTTTAGTTCCTAAAGGTTTGGAAACCTGAGATGTCTGTAAAATGTATGATGGTGTTGTGCCATGATGGAGGAAGACTCGCTGACTGCAAACTAATCTACCTGCAGGTACAGATAAAGCAGTTTCTCCTCCACACACGCACGCATGCACACACACACACACACACACACACACACACAATGAAATAATGCACAACCACACGTGCAGCCTCTGAACAAGCCACACTGGGAGGACTCGTGCAGTCAGAGGACAAACTCAGCGTGACGTCTAATGATGCAGAGCAACTCAAATCGCAGATACTGAACATCTCAAATTGCACGGATACAGACAAATTCAATCGAACCAATACAGACCAACTCAAACTTGGGGTGTGATCTAAAGATACAGACCACCCCAACCACACGTATACAAACCAACTCAAGCGGCTAAGGCCAGATTTTTACCTGAATCGTTCAGTTTTTGCAGAAAGCACAAAACTTGGTACAGTTATAGTACTACCCCTAGTGATCAAAAATTGAAATGGTTCCAGCACATAGCGCCCCCTAGTGGCCCCTATCTTGACTTCAAATATGGGCACCAAAATATGCCCTTTTTGAATTAGAATGAATACTAATGACTTAGCAACTTAGATGAGGACTTAGCTACTCAATGCTTCGGTCACAGACAGAAAAGCAGTTTCAGTAGAATGACTCTTGAAAACAGACAACACAAGGTCTAGCAGGTTGTTCTGATATAGTAAGTCACAGACTTGCTTGAAGACCATTTTCTCCAAAAACTTTGACAAGAAAGGAAGAAGGGAGATAGGTCTGTAAAAACAGGAATGGTTTTAGAGGTGGTGGCAAATGATACATTTTGCATCTTTATCCTTCTTGACTGATTTTTCACTAGTTTCACATTTGGCTAGGGTCAGTGTCCCTACTTGTGGGCACCGGGTACTGGCTTATGCTACCAAGGTGGCACAGGTAGTCCAACTCCTCCAGAATGGCACACCATTGCCAAAAGGATGGCTGTCTCAAGAGCATGGAGGAGATTCCAGGAGACAGTTGCTCTAGGAGAGCTGGCAGAGCCCTACAAAATGACCTCCTCCAGGACGCTGGTGTGAATGTCTCTGACCACACTGTCAGAAACAGACTTCATGATACCATTGACTAGGAGCATGCCCCGACTAGGAGCATGCCCTGATGCCATCAAGCATGTCGGGGCCATACGAACTACTGAGTACCATCATGAGTTGCTGCGATGAAATTTAGGCAAAATGGACTAGCTTACCGCGTAATTTTTTCCCTTAGATTTTCTGGGGGTCTTTGAATTCAGTCCTTTGGATTGATCATTGTCATTCCCAAAAAACGAATTGGCATCCTTTTGTTCCTAACATATTACCCAGTCCATATCAGTTTGAATCCTACCTCACAGGATGCTCGTTTAACGCATCATGGCTTGGTCAGCTATCTGCACCTCACCATCTCACCACAGGGGTCCCCCAGGGCTCAGTGCTGGGCCCCCTTCTCTTTGCTATCTACACCACCTCTTTGGGACAGATTATCTGTTCGCACAGCTTCTCATACCACTGCTATGCAGACGACACACAGCTCTATCTGTCCTTTCCCCTGATGACCCCTTGGGGATCAATAAAGTATCTATCTATCTGCCTGATGACCCCTTGGGGATCAATAAAGTATCTATCCATCTGCCTGATGACCCCTTGGGGATCAATAAGGTATCTATCCATCTGCCTGATGACCCCTTGGGGATTAATAAAGTATCTATCCATCTGCCTGATGACCCCTTGGGGATCAATAAAGTATCTATCTATCTGCCTGATGACCCCTTGGGGATCAATAAAGTATCTATCCATCTTCCTGATGACCCCTTGGGGATCAATAAAGTATCTATCCATCTGCCTGGTCTCGCCACTGATCTCGGATTGCCTCTCAGACATATCTACGTAGATGAAGGCACACCACCTCTAGCATGACCTCAGACATATCTACGTAGATGAAGGCACACCACCTCTAGCTAAACCTCTCAGGCATATCTACGTAGATGAAGGCACACCACCTCTAGCTAAACCTCTCAGACATATCTACGTAGATGAAGGCACACCACCTCTAGCTAAACCTCTCAGGCATATCTACGTAGATGAAGGCACACCACCTCTAGCTAAACCTCTCAGACATATCTACGTAGATGAAGGCACACCACCTCTAGCTAAACCTCTCAGACATATCTACGTAGATGAAGGCACACCACCTCTAGCTAAACCTCTCAGGCATATCTACGTAGATGAAGGCACACCACCTCTAGCTAAACCTCTCAGACATATCTACGTAGATGAAGGCACACCACCTCTAGCTAAACCTCTCAGACATATCTACGTAGATGAAGGCACACCACCTCTAGCATGACCTCAGACATATCTACGTAGATGAAGGCACACCACCTCTAGCTAAACCTCTCAGGCATATCTACGTAGATGAAGGCACACCACCTCTAGCTAAACCTCTCAGACATATCTACGTAGATGAAGGCACACCATCTCTAGCTAAACCTCTCACACATATCTACGTAGATGAAGGCACACCACCTCTAGCTAAACCTCTCAGGCATATCTACGTAGATGAAGGCACACCACCTCTAGCTAAACCTCTCAAAAACCGAACTGCTGGGCCTCCCAGCTAAACCTGGCCCTAACGCCCTCCTGACAGGTCTCCCAGCCTGCAAAGTGATCTTCAGATGATCCAGAACGTGGTGGTGCGCCTGGTCTACAACCAACCCAAAAGGGCTGGGAAAAAATGTTACCCCACTGCTCATCCAGCTACACCGCATCAAATACAAGTCTCTAACCCTTGCCTACAAAGTAGTCTCTGGTTCTGCTCCCACCTACTTGAATGCCCTCATACAGGCATACGCTACCTCCAGACCGCTGCGCTCCTCAGACGAACGACGTCTAGATCTGCCACCGGTACACTCAGGTCAATTCAAACTTTTTTCATCTGTTGTTCCTCGTTGGTGGAACGTGCTAGCAGTTCCTACTAGAGCAGGGACATCCCTCTCCATCTTCAAAAAACGTTTGAATTGTTTTAAATTGTTCTAGAATTGTTGAGAGAATTGTTTTTAAAGCTTTAAACTTTACCAGGTTGCAAGTTGCTTTGGCTAAAAATGTGTCAGCCTATTGTAATGTAATGTAATCAGAAGCTTTATTGGCCAGGTTTGCGTAAACAAACAAGGAATTTGACTCCGGTTAATCTTTGCTCTCAAAGTATAACACACTTAACATATCACAATAAAAATAAAAACCATAAAAAGAGTAAAAGAATAAAAACAGAACAAAATAAAAAATACAAATAGAATGAAGGGCAATAGAATATGGCTGTGTAGTATGAAGGGCAGTAGAATATGGCTGTGTAGTATGAAGGGCAATAGAATATGGCTGTGTAGTATGTACGTAAATTTGCAAATAATGAAATAGACACTATGGGTGGTATCGGGTACTACCTTTACATTGACCACCAACTGTCTTTCCCTCAGAATGTAGATGTGTCTGTGTGTGTGTGTGTGTGTGTGTGTGTGTGTATATGTGTGTGTATATGTGTGTGTGTGTGTGTGCACCTGTCCTTCAGCACAACAACGCATGTGTCTCCTGAGGAAGCACATACACAGACACACACACACACACACACACACACACACACACACACGAGTTCCTCCAGGCCCCCTCACACACACGTGCCATAAAGACCACAGATCTGCTAATTAAAGTCCTGCTCCACATATACATGATGCGTACTTACACACACACACACACACATACACACATATGCAAGCATGCATGGGCACACACACACACACACACACACACACACACACACACAAACGCAAGCATGCATGGGCACACACACACGCATATGCACACACACACACACACACACACACACACACGCACACACACAGGGCCACATAAAGAAAAATTCCGAGACTGTAAGCTCATTATGTTGTCATGAAGCATGAGATGAATTAGACAGCACACACACACACACACACACGACATGAGGCCTGCACTAACCTAACCTATGCGTCCAACAGTGATCTGAGCCTTTCACACACACACACACACACACACACACAGGGCCACACAGTGATCTGAGCCTTGATATTGAGGCAATGATTCCATGCAAAGGCTTGGGCTTCAGGGCCCCCTGACCCCTTGGGCCCCTGGGCCTGGGCCCGTGCAGTAATCCATCCCTGCACACACACACACACACACACACACAACACACTGCTCCTTCACCTGAACACAACACACAACACACACACACAAACAACACACACACACTGCTCCTACACCTGAACACAACACACACACACACACACACACACACACAAACTCCTCCTTCACCTGAACACCACACACACACACACACACACTGCTCCTTCACCTGAACACAACACACACACACACACACACACACGCACACACACACACACACTGTCCTGTTCCTCTTCCTGCAAACACACGGCTCACGTCAACTCTGACCCACAAAGCTGCAACGCAGGAAGAGGTTTCAAGAATAGTCCAATAGGACAGTGTTTGTGTGTGTGTGTGTGTGTGTGTGTGTGTGTGTGTGTGTGTGTGTGTGTAGGTGTGAGTGTGTGTGTGTGTGTAGGTGTGTGTGTGCAGGTGTGAGTGTGTGTAGGTATGTGTGTGTGTGTAGGTGTTTGTGTGTGTGTGTGTTGGGGGGTGCTGCCACTCAGCTCTGACAGCCAGCCCAACAACCAATGACAACTCACCGTTCCCACTAGAGGGTAGATAAAGCCCGCCCCGATGCTGGCACGGATGTCTGTGATTGGCAGAGTGAATCCAGTGGGCACGCCCTTCCTCTCCGGCAGGTGGGACAGCGACAGGTGCGTCTTAGCCATGCAGATGGGCAGTGAGCCATAACCCTGTGGACACACACACGCGCACACACACACACACACGCACACACACACACACACGTCATCAGTTCACCACTGTCCTAGTTCACAAACAGTTCACCAATGAATATAAACAAACACATACACACACACACACACACACACACACACACACACACACACACAGTGTCCTCTGTGTTTGTGCCTGTATGTAGTGTGTATAATGTCATTGAACTTTTTAATTGTACAGTGGGTGACCACAGACTCTGTTGGGTGCAGTAGTGACCAGTAGTGACCACAGACTCACCTGTTGGGTGCAGTAGTGACCAGTAGTGACCACAGACTCACCTGTTGGGTGCAGTAGTGACCAGTAGTGACCACAGACTCACCTGTTGGGTGCAGTAGTGTGACTAACCTGTTGGGTGCAGTAGTGACCACAGATTCACCTGTTGGGTGTAGTAGTGTGACTCACCTGTTGGGTGCAGTAGTGACCAGTAGTGACCACAGACTCACCTGTTGGGTGTAGTAGTGACCAGTAGTGACCAGTAGTGACCACAGACTCACCTGTTGGGTGTAGTAGTCCACCTGGGAACGGGCTTTGGGGGTCAGTTCCACATCGTCGGCCCCGTACACCCTCTGGGCAATGACCCGGATCTTCTCCTCGATGGGCATCTACAGGACACAAACACACAGTCAAGGCTTCACCTCATCCACACACACACACGTGCACGCACACACACACTTAGAGGGCAACAGCTTTTAAACAGCCAAACACATACACATTAATGAGTATCACAATTGTGCAGTAGGCCAAACACATACACATTAATGAGTATCACAATTGTGCAGTAGGCCAAACACATACACATTAATGAGTATCACAATTGTGCAGTAGGCCAAACACACACACATTAATGAGGATCACAATTGTGCAGTAGGCCTGCACGATAAATCGTTATAAAATCGCGATCTCGATTCACCCCTGTGCGCGATTTCATTTTTTTATGACTTCGATTCTCATTTACTTTTACGGGCCGACTGCATCACAAACGCTACTACTTTTTTCTGTGAGTTTTAAAGCGCTCTCAAGCGCTGCGCTGCAATGCTCTCCCTTCTCTCACAAAGTTCAGGGCTTCACCCTCGGCCAATGACAAAGCGCCTTTTAGTCACGTGTTTCACCAGTGGAGCGAGTACAGTAGTTCTAAAACCTTGGAGGCTGCGTCGTCAAACTAGTGCGACAGGAAGTAAACTAAATTGATGTTGATTAAAACATTCTCTGTTAAAACCCACGTAGCCTACTAGCAGTGATGGGGGTAACGAATTATAAAGTTATGCGCTACTGTGATTTAGTTACTTTATTGGGTAACGAAGTACGGTAACGCATTATAATTCAAATTTCAGTAATTAGTTATTCCTACGTTCCTCGTCCATTCCTACGTTACTCACAATATCTCTAATATATTGACTTATTTCTTCCATAGCAGCATGCAGTGATTGCTTATTTAAAATATAGATTAGCCTAGATGCACTCTTTCATTATATAGAGAGCACTCATTCTCTCCCTGAACTGCTCTCCCTCAAACCGCTTCAGCCCGCACCGCGTGTGCAAGCACTTTTCATGCAGACTACAACTGTCGCGGTGTAGCCTACAATTTTGTTAAAAATTGTATAGCCTACTTATCACAACGTTGTCAATCGCGTTGTCAATCGCAAACGCTAATTTATTCAAACGTCTCTCTACCGAACTACGTGGCTTAATTGGCAAAAGACGTAGATAAAGCACCAGTTTGATAAATGAACCAGTAGTGGCCTAGAGTAGACTACTGCAAAAAACATTGGGTACTAGTGACGAGAATCAGCCAACCACTCAAACCGAACTGAATGGCCAGTTGAATGTTTCTCTAAAAGGCAAGCAGTTCAAGAGTGCTAAGAAATCATTCTGTTTTTGATACTGTACTTAAATTGACAATTGACAAGCTTCTCTAGAGATTGAAGCTGTAGCTGCAGTATGTTGATTGACATGTTTTAGTTATGTAAAGACATGTTCAAGGAGTTCAGATAGAGCCTGTATCAGGACCATATTTAGTTCAATGTGTTATATGCAGTGTTGCCACAGTTACCTTGAAAAAGTAATCTGATTACTGATTACTGATTACTCCTTTAAAAACTAACTTAGTTACTTTACTGATTACTTGATTTTAAAAGTAACTAAGTTAGATTACAAGTTACTTTATTAGTTACTTTCAGCAGCTGCCGACAACACCCCCACCGCCTCAACATAAAAATGATAACCGGTTTTGCCAATACTCACTATACTGGAAGTGCATTTTAACAGTAATGTCAGCCATGTATAGCAGACATCCCAACCTAGCCTACTTAGATACTGAAATTCAGATGTTTGTTCAATAATACCAACACCAAAATAAGGAAGGCCTATTGATAGAAATTGTTATAGTAAAATATGTAGATTTTTTTTTCATGTAGCCTTGGCAACTAGCCATCTTGTATAGGCCTGAGTAATATGCAAATGAAATTACACTTGTTAAACTCACCTCAACAAGTCTTTTGCAATCATTTAACCCTCTGTGAGCTAAAGTCGCTGTTACAAACAGTGCAGTGTGCAAGACTATCATTATGTTTTAATCTTATGAGACAATTGGGTATACTTTTGTGTAGTCTGATGTGAAATGGGTCTTAAATCTTCCTTTTTGAGGGGCGCTGACGCTGCCATGACGCTCCTGTTCCTATACACTGACTGAACTGATTCATTAAGTTTGGGAGAAAAGAGATATAAGCACACTTACACTGAAAACTGATTGGTTGATTTAGCAAAACAGACCAGGATGCTCACTGTCTTGGATGCGCTTCAGGCACAAACGCTCCTCTCCTCTCCTCCACTCCACTCCTCTCTCTCTCCCTCTCCGTTGTGTGCGCGTTTAACTCATATGCACACGCGATTTGAAGTCCGGTCTGGCTTGCGTGCTCTTGTTCGCTCTAGGTTCCGGGAGATTTTATGTAATTTGCGGCCGTCAGAAAGCCGCTATCAATATGTGGGAGACTCCCAAAACTTCGGGAGACTTGGAACGTCTAGCTAGACAGCACTTTGTCGCCAGTACAGAATGTACAATGTACCTTAATGTTGTCATGTTTAGCTGACAAACTCAAAGTAATGACTGATGTGCATCTCTCTCCTCCCTCCATTGTTTACGTTTGTGTCGCTGCGTGGTTTTACACGTGAGTTGTCCTCATGCTGAAAACGTGAGCATAGCCTACATGACATTAATCCCCAAGACAAGAAAGCAAAGAATATTATCTTTTTACTAAGGAAAATGACAAAAATAGTAACGCACAGTAACTTAGATAAGTAACTTTAATCTGATTACTGGTTTGTAAATAGTAGCGCGTTAGATTACTCGTTACCGAAAAAAGTGGTCAAAATAGACTAACGCGTTACTAAGTAACGCGTTACTGGCATCACTGGTTATATGTAGTATTTTTGGTAGCCTACTGGACTTAAATGGCCAGTATTTTCTTTATTCATTGAAGCCTGTATGTTTACAGGCTTGTGGTGATGATGCACAATGTGCTATAGGTGCCAAAATCTATGTTTGGTGCTGCCACATTGTTTTGTTTTGTCATGGTTCATGTGTGCAATAAATATTACACTTTGAGGGAAAAAAAAATTGTGATTCATATTCCCACCCCCCCCCCGAATCGTGCAGGCCTATTGTGCAGACACACAAACTCAAACCAGCTAATGTTTGCTCCCAGCTAGACACACTTACACACACTCACAGCTAAACACACTCACAGTGGCAGAAGAACTAGACATGCACACGTGTTTTTTTTTTCTCTCTCTCTCTCTCTCTCTCTCTCTCTCTCTCTCTCTCTCTCTCTCTCTCTCTCTCTCTCTCTCTCTCTCTCTCTCTCTCTCTCTCTCTCTCTCTCTCTCTCTCTCTCTCTCTCTCTCTCTCTCTGTGAAAAGTCTGTTGTTGCATTCCAGAGAGTTTTCTGAAAGGATCCGTTAATGCAATTTATTAAGACGAGAAAACAAGCAAACACATAAACAGACACAATGAGCAGACACACCTCTCACACACACACCTCTCACACACACACACACCGAGACACACACCTCTCTCACACACCTCTCACACACACACCTCTCACACACACACCTCTCACACACACACACCGAGACACACACCTCTCTCACACACCTCTCACACACACCTCTCACACACACACCTCTCACACACACACCTCTCACACACACACCTCTCTCACACACACCGAGACACACACCTCTCTCACACACACCGAGAGACACACCTCTCACACACAGAACCCTCCTTTATTTCTGGAGTTTCTTATTTCTTTCTCTCCCTGCCACACACACTTACCCCTCTGTGTGTGTGTGTATGTGTGTGTGTATGTGTGTGTGTGTGTGTTCCTGATTAGGCTCCATTAACATGGTTATTGGTCTAATGGGAGTCACAAAGAGGTCAGTCACAGAGTCCACTTACACGATCTGACACCTGTGTGTGTGTGTCTGTATGAGAGTGTGAGAGAGAGAGGGAGAGAGGGAGGGAGAGAGAGAGAGAGAGAGAGAGAGAGAGGTGCCATACATGCACAGAACTATCTATCTCAAAACTATCTGACACATTTGGTATGTAACATTATTAAGCAATTACTGAACATCACCTTAACCAAATCCAACCGATAGCTCCGACAGATAGTCTGTGATAATCTGAGCATCGGTAGATAGTGTGGTGAAAATCTGAGCATCGGTAGATAGTCTGTGATAATCAGAGCATCGGTAGATAGTGTGGTGATAATCTTAGCATCGGTAGATAGTCTGTGATAATCTGAGCATCGGTAGATAGTGTGGTGATAATCTGAGAGTCGGTGGATAGTGTGGTGATAATCTGAGCATCCGTAGATAGTGTGGTGATAATCTGAGCATCCGTAGATAGTGTGGTGATAATCTGAGCATCGGTAGATAGTTGAAGTGCTGATGTTGAACTGATGTTAACCCCCTGCCCCTGCCCCTCCCCCCAGCCACAGGCTTCGGAGCGGACATCGGAATAGAGAAGTTCTTAAGAAGTAGGCTGATGGAGCGTGTGTGTGTGTGTGTGTGTGTGTGTGCAGGTGTGTGTGTGCGTGTAGGCGTGTGTGTGTGTGTGCGTGTGTGTGTGTGTGTGTGTAGGCGTGTGTGTGTGTGTGTGTGTGTGTGTGTGTGTAGGCGTGTGTGTGTGTAGGCGTGTGTGTGTGTGTGTGTGTGTGTGTGTGTGTGTGTGCGTGGAGGAAGAGCGCTGTGGTGCTGACCTGCAGGTCGTAGAGGAAGCGGAAAGAGCTCTGTTGTGCGGCAGCGTCCTTCACCGCATTGGCCAGCTCCAGAGAGCCCCGCCCCCCACGTGACCAATGGTGGCAGGGCACGGCCGCCGCCGCCCCACAATCCTTTGCGATGGAGCACACCAGGTCCAGCTCCGCCTGGGAGTCCGTCCTGCAGGAGCACAGAGACAATGAGCACACACACACACCCCTACACACACACACTCACGCACACACACCTACACACACACACCAACACACACACCTACACACCTGCACACACACACACACCTACACACACACACACCTACACACACACACGCCTACACACACACACGCCTACACACACACTCACACACACCTACACACACACACACCTGCACACACACACACACGCCTACACACACACACTCGCGCACACACACCTACAAACACACACACCTGCACACACACACACACACACCTACACACACACACTCGCGCACACACACCTACACACACACACCTGCACGCACACACACACACACACACACCTACACACACACACTCGCACACACACACCTACACACACACACCCACACAGCTGCACACACACACACGCCTACACACACACTCTCGCACACACACCTACACACACACCTGCACACACACACACACACACCTGCACACACACACACACACACACCTGCACACACACACACACACTCGTGCAAACACACCTACACACACACGCCTACACACACACTCGCGCACACACACCTACACACACACACCTGCACACACACACCTGCACACACACACCTGCACACACACACCTGCACACACACACCTGCACACACACACACACACCTACACACCTACACACACACCTACACACACCTGCACACACACACACACACACACACACACACACACACATACACACACGCCTACACACACACACCTACACACACTCACTCACTCACGTACGCACGCACACTCACACCCGCACACTCACACACTCACTCGCACACACTCACACACACTAACTTGACCCTACCAGTGTAGGGTGGTCTGTGTGGGTTAGCGTGTCTGTGTGTGTGTGTGTGTGTGTGTGTGTGTGTGTGTGTGTGTGTGTGTGTGTGTGTGTGTGTGTGTGAGGCGCCAAAATAGCCAAATACAGATGAGAATCTTAGATACATGTTATCCTCCACACACAGTACTAAGGAATATAAAGGGGTGGATGTTAGGGACTCAGTAGGCCACAGGTGATTGGATGGTTTCTGTTCGTGATGAGTGATTGGATGGTTTCTGATTGGATGGTTTCAGAGGTTGTTCACACGTATCTTTGCTCATGTTTTACTGCAAACCCAAGAACTTTGTATGTGGCGTACACCTGCGTATCACCTAGACTACAGCACTGAGTGAAGTGGAGTGTGTGTGTGTGTGTGTGTATTGTGTGTGGAAGGAGCTGTATAGTGTTTATTTGTGTGTCTGTGTGTGTGTGTGTGTGGAAGGAGCTGTATAGTGTTTATTTGTGTGTCTGTGTGTGTGTGTGGAAGGAGCTGTATAGTGTTTATTTGTGTGTGTGTGTGGAAGGAGCTGTATAGTGTTTATTTGTGTGTGTGTGTGGAAGGAGCTGTATAGTGTTTATTTGTGTGTGTGTGTCGTGTGGAAGGAGCTGTATAGAATGATAATTGCAGGTTGTGGTGCTGTGTATGAAATGATGCGGTTTAGGGCCAAAAATGTAGACCCCCTGGCACAAACACACACACATACTCACACACACACACACAGCTGTGATTTATGCCCATGTGTTTGTCTGTCAGGTTGTGAAAGCAGGAATATTGTTTAGAAAGAGAGAGCCAGTAATATAAGTGTGTGTGTGTGTGTGTGTGTGTGTGTGTGTGTGTGTGTATGTGTGTGTGTGTGTGTGTGTATGTGTGTATGTGTGTGTGGTGTGTGTGTGTGGTGTGTGTATGTCAAGTCAAGTCAAGTCATGTTTATCTATAAAGCACTTTAAACACCAGTTGCCCAAAGTGCTGTACAATAAGAAAAGGTTGAGAAAGCTGGCAGACGGATAGACAGATAAAGAAGGTCAACACACAAGAGCAGGCGGAGTGCTACAAACACACATCAGCACGTTATGTAGGAGACAAACAGTACAAAATAGAGTAAGCACTTATACTGAGTTAAAAGCCAGGGAGTAAAAGTAAGTTTTAAGATGTGATTTAAAAACAGGCAAAGAAGGAGCCAATCTTATATGTAGTGGGAGCTCATTCCCTGGTTTAGGGCCGATTACTGCAAAAGGCCGATCTCCCCTGCTCTTTAACCCCATCTGCCCTATCTCCCCTGCTCTTTAACCCCATCTGCCCTATCTCCCCTGCTCTTTAACCCCATCTGCCCTATCTCCCCTGCTCTTTAACCCCATCTCCCCTGCTCTTTAACCCCATCTGCCCCATCTCCCCTGCTCTTTAACCCCATCTGCCCCATCTGCCCTGCTCTTTAACCCCATCTCCCCTGCTCTTTAACCCCATCTGCCCTGCTCTTTAACCCCATCTGCCCTGCTCTTTAACCCCATCTCCCCTGCTCTTTAACCCCATCTGCCCCATCTGCCCTGCTCTTTAACCCCATCTGCCCTGCTCTTTAACCCCTGCTCTTTAACCCCATCTCCCCTGCTCTTTAACCCCATCTGCCCCATCTGCCCTGCTCTTTAACCCCATCTGCCCCATCTGCCCTGCTCTTTAACCCCATCTGCCCCATCTGCCCTGCTCTTTAACCCCATCTCCCCTGCTCTTTAGAGTGATCTCCCCTGCTCTTTAACCCCATCTGCCCTATCTCCCCTGCTCTTTAACCCCATCTCCCCTGCTCTTTAGAGTGATCTCCCCTGCTCTTTAACCCCATCTGCCCCATCTGCCCTGCTCTTTAACCCCATCTCCCCTGCTCTTTAGAGTGATCTCCTCTGCTCTTTTGTAGCACTGCCACATAAGTTAACACAGGAGTCACTTTATTAAAGCCCGGTTATAAAAAATAAAACGGGTTATAAAAAATAAAACGGGTTATAAAAAATAAACCTATATAAGTGTATTTCCTGTCATTTGTTTTCCATCTTGTTTATGCCCCTGTTGCCCTGTATTGAATCACTAATTGGATATTTAATCTGTATGGACATTTTTTACATATGGGTGTGGGAGAATGGATCAGTCAGATGATTGCCATAGCTCTTTAACCCCATCTGCCCCATCTGCCCTGCTCTTTAACCCTCTAACCGCCCATGTCGCAATATTGCGACAAGCGTCATTACTGAATAAAACAGACGATAGACGCGAGTACAGTGTAAAATCTCATTTGTACTCTTGACCACTAGTTGGCAGACACCCAGAGCATTCGGAAACTTGATTTGACTACAGAGTTTATTTGTTTCTCCATTTTAAAATCTGAATCAAAGATGACACCTAGATTTCTTGCTGACTGCTTGATGTAAGGTTCTAGGGAGCAAAAGTCTGTGTTGGCATTATGAGCACCGCCAGATGAAAATACTAGGACCTCTGTT
>NW_027468859.1:885948-888448 GCF_046254945.1 Alosa pseudoharengus
TAATTGCTTAATAATGTTACATACCAAATGTGTCAGATAGTTTTGAGGCAGATTGTTCTATGCATGTATGGCACCTCTCTCCCTCACACACACACAGGGGTCAGATCGTGTGTGATGTCATAGCTCACACACACACACATACGCACACTCACACGGGTCAGATTGTGTGTGATGTCATAGCATTTGTTCTCTGGACTCTGTGACTGACCTCTTTGTGATTCCCATTAGACAACTAACCATGTTAATGGAGCCTAATCACGAACACACACACACACACACACACACAGGCAGACACACGCAAACACGCACAGGCAGGTGCGCGCACAGCCACACACACACACACACACACACACATACAGGCAGACGCGCATACACACACACACACACACAAGCAGCACACTGTACAAATGGACTGGTTTAATGATGAAAACACCAACAATATTACTTTCTGTATATAGATGACAACACTAAGAATGTGACTATTGTTGAAATAGGATGTTCTTTTGATTTGTACATGGACACTTGTTTTAACTCCAAGCTGTTGAAATATCAGCCACTTGCTGACATCACCACAAATATGGGGTTTCATTGCAAAATGATCATTCTTGTGTTTGGGAGTCTTGGGCATGTGCACAAACTTGCAAAGTACTGCTCCATTTCTGCAATAATAGGTAGTTTATCCATCTGGAAGCAACGATGCCATGTTTACCCATAACCATGCAGTTCAGAATGAAAATAGCACAATGCATTCTGTGTTTGATCAGACCTGCCTAAGTGTGTAACATACTTCCTTCAATGTTTGGATCTGTGAATCTTCCCCTGTGTTAAGGTCCAAATGTGCGTGTGTGTGTGTGTGTATGTGTGTGTGTGTGTGTGTGTTGCTAACCTGCGGACCTTATACTGACCTTATACAGACCTATGTGTGAACGACATACACGCAGATTACAAAATCTCTGTGTGGTTGTCGAGTGAGGGGTGGGGGCTTGTAGGCGAGATATGATGCAGAATATACGCGGCCGCTGTCACAGCTGCTGTTTGTTTACAAAGTGTGGGCTATGCATTATGTAGGCTAAAGAAGAAAAATCTATTGTACGTAAAATACTTGAAGTAGTCACGTAAGTGCGCACTTGAAATTGACCTACAGTATTTGTATGTGTGCTTCGAATAAACACATTTATCTGTTTTCAACGTTATGTAGCAGAATTACTTGGCTATGGATCCCCAAATCTGGTTTGCGTTGGAGAGAGCATGCACGAACTTTAGCACGAGCCTATTCTCTAGGCATAATTATGCTCAACAAATATCAGCGAGCTCAGCAGGGAGGTCATGAGAAGGCTATCAATGAACAGAAAACCGACCGTGTTGGCAAACAATTTATTAAAATACTCCTGTTATTGTCACCAACAACGTCATTGTAGGCTACTGCCTTTTCAGCGCCTTCTACTTATGATGATTCGGTCTTTTGAATTAATTTGGCCTTGCGATGCAGTTGTAGGCTACAACGTGTCTCTTGCCGTTCCCTTCATGTGTTCTATCACAATGCTGTCTGCCCTCATGGACAGTAGCTCCGTGATGTCTGCATCTTTCCAGGTCGGAGATTTTCTGGACAGCACATTTAAGTCAGATTTAACCACATGGACGCACGAAAGAAACGTCACCGACACTAGGTGTGAATTTTAAACGCATGTTCTACGCTTCGTTCAGACACAGTACATTTACATAATGTCCGGAGGAAATACTAGGGGGGGGAGTAGTAGAACAACCGGCTAAATTCGGAAATTCGGACTTCCATATGACCGGTTATGTCGTTCATATATACGGTCCCACCGTTTAACATCTGTAGAACCTCCGTTCTTACACGTATGTCTGAAAGCGCTTTGTGTGTGTGTGTGAGAGAGAGAGAGAGAGAGAGAGAGAGAGAGAGAGAGAGAGAGAGAGAGAGAGAGAGAGAGAGTGTGTGTGTGAGAGAGAATGAGAGAGAAAGGGGTGGGGAGGCTCCATTCATCTTGCTGAAAGAGACTTTAAAGTGGAAATGAAGCAGTGAGAACTGTGACCATTTTTTGGTTGCTTTTTCATTTTTGAAGATACATGGATTTTCATTAAACCCGAAATTCAAGTAGTTTCACTGGAAAATGACATGTCAATAACGACTTTCGCCACTAGGGCGCAGCCATGTTTTAAAAATGCAGGCGCTACGTCATCAGAATGGTTAGCATTTGTTCGTGGATGTTTTATCCATTAGCGGACGTTCACTTTATTTCAATACGCCTACGCAAATTATGTTGATGTTTGTTTTTGTGTTTGTACAAGAACAAGGGCCGCTGTAATGTAGCCTGTATGCCTATCAGAGACAGTACTTAATTAGATTTAACTTCAGTTGCAATAATGTGTTTGGATGTTCTCGCACAACTTGTGGATTACCGCGACCTGAAAATGCAGTTGCATCGTTAATGAATTGGTGAATAAACTGTAAGTAAGAGGTTTCTTTTTGTGATTGAGT
>NW_027468859.1:893448-895948 GCF_046254945.1 Alosa pseudoharengus
CAGGACAAACTGCCGTTACTAGTTTTAAATGGATGGTTGCTACGGCCAAAGGCCAGTCGTTAGTTCTATCTCTCCCGTTGTCAAGTGGGCGTATCCCAAGATTCTGATGAACTTTAGCTTTAAAACATCGCTATTTTACTTAGCCTGCTGTCATCCATCTAGCTAAAAGCCACCTCCGTCATATGCTACAATGTTGCAATGTTCTGAACGTCTGCATTTTACAGCTCGGATGCAACGTGACCGTTCATTTAAACTTCACAAGGAGTTCGGCGAATTAATATACAAGTGTGATACGGCCAAAAAAATGGATCTACTTCATAGCTGTGCAAATAACAAACGGTTAATAGTCATTCTAAATTACGTAGGACAATGGTAAATTCAACCAAGCAGTGGAATAATAACCGATATTTATTGGTTTGTTGTGGCCGATAACGATACGATAACCGATAATATTACTCTTGAAAAAAAATTGTGAAAAGTGATTTGGGGAAAGCATTTAATAAGCATAATTTTATTGCAGTAATTTTACCTACCACCAAATGATGGACAGAACTCATAATAGTCCTCAATAGTACGGCAGTCAACAACATAACAGTAGCCTAGCCCTACAGTATGTGTGGCTCCTAGTGAACCTGACGTCACTGAATTGCAAGTGAGTGGCTAGAGAGTTTGAATCGTTTTAGGACTAAACGCTCATAAACGGCTCAGCTTGGAATAAGCTACAGTATAGCGACCAAATCAGAGTTTGTAAGGGGAAAATTAGGTTTAGTTTCATCTGCGGGTAACTGAATAAAGCTGCAACTCCTCAGACTGTATCTTATGTCCGTCTACTCTGTTGCGCACAACCTGCTGCAGCAGAAATGAAAGGGGTTAGCCCCGAAGGTTTTAATAACTTATTATGATGACCTGTCTGGAACTGAAGCACAAATGGTTAGCATATTTCTAGGTAATAATACAAAACCCAAGCTAAAGTAATGCAAATATAATACTAAAACACAACTTAGAACTGGGCCTACTTATGTACTCGTCCCACTAACGAGTTTGTTTATTTGTTTCCCCGACCAGCGTGGTAAAGTGCAAACACACCAGCACAAGACGACTCTAGATAGGGCTGAGCTCCGCTCTGTTAAGGTTAAATGGCGGATCATTCACGAGAGGATTTTGAGATGCACAGATTCCCAAATGAACGCATATCCACAGATTTTGTTAGAGTGGTGAAATACATTCACACCGCTGACATTATATTGAGGAAAAAGTATAGCTAACCAAGCTCAAGTAGGCTAGCTCAGTGTAGCCAGACGGACCTTATGTAGGCCTAAATTAGGACTTTAAAAAATATCGGCGCAAATTATCGGCCAGAATTCTGTTATCGGAACGATAATGATATTTTAATTTTTCCACTTATCGGCTAATAATATATCGGCCGCCGATATATCGTGCATCCCTAATTAAGCCTGTACGCTCTTGTTTTGGATTCATTGAGCGCAGCTCAGTAACTTATCCTGGATGTCTTAACTCTGCTTTTGTGCAACGGGCCCCTGGTCAGCCGCAAACACAACCGCCACAGACGACTCCTAAAGCCGACCGTCGAAGACCCCGACCAAAACGCCCCTAAAGCCAAGCTGAAGTGCACCAGGAACTGAAGAGGTGGTGGAAATCTCCGTCCACCGCCGAGTTCTATTGGCCTACAGGACTCCATGGGCTGTTTACACTACAGAACTCCATGGGCTGGTTACACTACAGGACTCCATGGGCTGGTTACACTACAGGACTCCATGGGCTGGTTACACTACAGGACTCCATGGGCTGGTTACACTACAGGAGCTGGTTACACTACAGGACTCCATGGGCTGGTTACACTACAGGAGCTGGTTACACTACAGGACTCCATGGGCTGGTTACACTACAGGACTCCATGGGCTGGTTACACTACAGGAGCTGGCTACACTACAGGGTTAGTACCCTAACCCTAACACATATGTGTGTGTGTGTGTGTGTGTACACACTCACCTACATATCCGTCCTCTCCCACCAGCTTAAGGGCCAGTTTGTCGGCCAGCACTGACGAGTTGCCGTGGGCGATGTTGGCAAAAGGGCCGGCATGAACAAACACAGGGGTGCCCTGCACACACACACACACACATACATATATCATTCAGGTAAACAGTTTAACAGATACACACGTAAATACATTCCACTGAGCTTTAAGATAAAAGATACAGTTGATAACACACACAGATAGAGAGAGAGAGAGAGAGAGAGGGAGAGAGAGAGAGAGAGAGAGAGAGAGGGAGTAGGGAGAGAGAGAGGGAGAGAGAGAGAGAGAGAGAGAGAGAGAGGGAGAGAGAGGGGGAGAGAGAGAGAGAGGGAGAGAGAGGGGGAGAGAGAGAGAGAGGGAGAGAGAGGGGGAGAGAGAGAGAGAGAGATGGAGTAGGGAGAGAGAGAGAGGGAGAGAGAGAGGGAGAGAGAGAGAGAGATTTTGGCATGATGTCATTCCTTT
>NW_027468859.1:910948-933448 GCF_046254945.1 Alosa pseudoharengus
TAAAATATCAGCTTTTTATAGTATATCAGCTTTTATAGTATATCACCTAACCCCTCATTGCTCGCCGAGCGTCGCTGTTGTTGCAGGAAGCTCACTGCGCTGGGATTAGTGTGTGCTTCACCTCACTGTGTGTTCACTGTGTGCTGAGTGTGTTTCACTAATTCACGGATTGGGATAAAAGCAGAGACCAAATTTCCCTCACAGGATCAAAACAGTATACTTATACTTTATACTAAACGTGTTCAAACAGCAATATCAGCTTTTTAGCTCAAGCCCCTTTCAGAGTAATCTACCCGGGTCCGATCTGGTCCGGCCCCAAAATGCCACCGGCCCACCGGAAATGATGACCACTCCGCTGTTGATCCAGCCAATGAGGAGCAGGATAGCCGTGGAAGTGCCTAAGCATGCCACTGGCTAGACTGTTACCATGGCTACACTAATACACCTGCTCACCAAAGAGTAGTATGCGTAATATAACTAACTCTAATTGTTAGTATATGTATATATGTATACTACACAACAGTATGTAGCAAACAAGCTAACTCTAATAGTTAGTATATGTATACTACACAACAGTATGTAGCAAACAAGCTAACTCTAATAGTTAGTATGTATATATGTATACTACACAACAGTATGCAGCAAACAAGCTAACTCTAATAGTTAGTATATGTATATATGTATACTACACAACAGTATGCAGCAAACAAGCTAACTCTAATAGTTAGTATATGTATATATGTATACTACACAACAGTATGCAGCAAACAAGCTAACTCTAATAGTTAGTATATGTATATATGTATACTACACAACAGTATGCAGCAAACAAGCTAACTCTAATAGTTAGTATATGTATATATGTATACTACACAACAGTATGCAGCAAACAAGCTAACTCTAATAGTTAGTATATGTATATATGTATACTACACAACAGTATGTAGCAAACAAGCTAACTCTAATAGTTAGTATATGTATATATGTATACTACACAACAGTATGCAGCAAACAAGCTGACTCTAATAGTTAGTATGTATATATGTATACTACACAACAGTATGTAGCAAACAAGCTGACTCTAATAGTTAGTATATGTATATATGTATCAGTGGCGGCCGGTGGTTAAAAAAATAACGGAGGAAGGAATGTCCGCTTGATTGGTGTTAGTGGCAAATGTGAGGTTGTGATGGTGTTGGTGGCATATGTGAACAATAGCGTATGTAGGCCGCCTACCCAGACACATTTATAGCAGCAGTATGTACTATGTAGCATTTTAACTGGCAATGTTGTGCAATAAATGCTGTTCTGACATTCTTATGGGGGGTCTGACCTAAGGAGCTAGGATAGCATGCAGCAGCCAGAAAAGTTGTGGGTTCAATTCTTGGCTTCCACCATTGTGCATTTGACTTCACTTTGGATAATAGTGCTAAATTAATAAATGTAAATGTAAATAAATGTACATTTAGATCTGGGAAGTCAGGGAAGATATGTAGGTCTAGTTATGAAATACTGTTTTCCAGATTTATTATGCAAAATTATGGAAAGTCTGGAGGTTTTGCTCAATGTTGGCAGAAAAGTCTATAATACTAAAAATAGACACTTGTTTTATAAAACCATGTAACTATTTACCATTAAAAAATAGACCTTAAATGTGGATATTTGTAACATGCTATTGTTTTTAAAGCCAAATCGCTATAATTTAAAGACAGGTTGTAAAGGCTAAGTGGGAATTTATGAAAGCATACTCGAAAGACAAATGTTATTGAAGACGTCATTAAAGGAATGCATCATGGTCTGAAACATTCATTAACAATGTTACCATCCAAAGATACAATTAGAACGGTGAAAACAAGAACATATTAACAACAAGAAAATTTTTTAACAATTGTTTAGTTAAGGCATAACTTGGATGATTATACGCATAACTATCCAAAAATGTTTTATCACCAAGTGAACTGTCCACGTATGTGACAGGCCAACAGTAGCCTAGGCTGTTTTCTGTGCTAACGTTACCAGTTAGCAATATTTGTCTGACTATGTAGCATTCAGTAGCCTACACTAGCCTTACCATCTTGTTTTGGAATATGATTTTTTGGAACTGGTCTTCCTGCTTTAATCCTAACCTTCGCAGTGTATTTGAATGTATACAAGATTTGAGATTGTCCTCTGATTGTACTGTTTATTTCACGAGCAAAAAACAAGCTTCCCATTCAACACAAGATTAGCTGTTAGACTGCAGATAACGTTCTTGCACCGTTGCCGCTAAAAACAGCACCCCCTATCGCAATTGAAAATTACTGTATGGAGGAGCTTCCTCCCTTGGCCATTGAAAACGACGTGATTCACGAGCCGCTAGGGTCCGAGGCGTTTATAATGGACTTCAATGAGCGGCTTGAGGAGGAAGGTCCTCCGTACAGTAATTTTCAATTACGATAGGGGGTGCTGTTGGCATTTTGACCTAGGGGAACGATTTTGTTCATTCAAAGTGTTAAAAATAGTAATTTTAACAGTAATTTATCAGATTAGTAATTCACTTTATATATTTTTTATTTTTCTCTGAAATTTTAGGGAGGGTGTTCCTCCCTTTCCTCAATGAAGGAGCCTCCTCTGATATGTATACTACACAACAGTATGTAGCAAACAAGCTGACGGAGGTCTGTTGGAGTTGGTGGTTAACAGGCTGACGGAGGCTGACGGAGGTCTGTTGGAGTTGGTGGTGCTGCGCACACCACGATTGGCCACAGATGCTCACTGACCGGGCAGACGGTATCAGACGGTATAAGACGTTATCGGACATTATCTCACGTTATCGGACATTATCAGACAGTATCACACGTTATCGGACAGTATCACACGTTATCGGACGGTATCACACGTTATCGGACGGTATCACACACGTTATCGGACGTTATCAGACAGTATCACACGTTATCGGACAGTATCACACGTTATCGGACAGTATCACACGTTATCGGACGTTATCAGACAGTATCGGACGGTGTCACACGTTATCGGACGTTATCAGACAGTATCACACGTTATCGGACGGTATCAGATTTAAGAAGGGGTGTAAATGCAATCTCACACACAAACACACCTCTTTTCCTGCTTGAATTTGATCTTTGTCACATTGGTGTCTTCTTTCACATCAAACTTCTCTGTTAGCCTTGCCTGCCTCTCTCTCTCTCTCTCTCTCTCTCTCTCTCTCTCTCTCTCTCTCTCTAAGTTGTCCCTCAACTGAAACAATGGCGCCATCTAGTGGTGTGTGGCACACTTTACACGCTACATCAATCTCTGAACAGGGAAGAGCATTTCTATATCTGAACGCTGGGGTATCTTAGAGGGTTAGCGTCCGATTCCTGGGGTATCTTAGAGGGTTAGTATCTGATTCCTGGGCAGGGGTATTGTACAGTATTAGTGTCTGACTCCTGGGGTATTTTAGAGGATTAGTGTCCGATTCCTGGGGTATTTTAGAGGATTAGTGTCTGACTCCTGGGGTATTTTAGAGGATTAGTGTCTGACTTTACCTGAAGCCGGCTCAGCTGGATGGGGGAGAAGCGGCGGACTCCGTTCACAGACGGCACCAGACGGTTATACAGGGCCTGGAGGAACACACACACAGTTATCACACACAAACACAGTTATCACATACACACACAAGGCCTGGAGGAACAAGAGTGAGAACACACACGGTTATCACACACACACACAAGGCCTGGAGGAACAAGAGTGAGAACACACACGGTTATCACACACACACACACAGGGCCTGGAGGAACAAGAGTGAGAACACACACAGTTATCACACACACACACAGGGCCTGGAGGAACAAGAGTGAGAACACACACAGTTATCACACACACACACAGGGCCTGGAGGAACAAGAGTGAGAACACACACAGTTATCACACACAAACACAGTTTTCACACACATACAGTCATCACACACATACAGTTATCACACACACAGTCATCACACACACAGTTATCACACACATACAGTTATCACACACACAGTTATCACACACACAGTCATCACACACACAGTTATCACACACATACAGTTATCACACACACAGTTATCACACACACAGTTATCACACACACACACACCGTCATCACACACACAGTTATCACACACACAGTTATCACACACACAGTTATCACACACACACACACAGTCATCACACACACACACTGTCATCACACACACACACCGTAATCACACACACACCCTCATCACACACAGTTATCACACACAGTTATCACACACACACACAGTTATCACACACACACACAGTTATCACACACACACATAGTTATCACACACACACACAGTTATCACACACACACACAGTTATCACACACACACACCGTCATCACACACACAGTTATCACACACACACACAGTTATCACACACACACACACAATCACACACACACACCGTCATCACACACACACACCGTCATCACACACACAGTTATCACACACACACACACAATCACACACACACACCGTCATCACACACACACACACAATCACACACACACACCGTCATCACACACACACACCGTCATCACACACACACACCGTCATCACACACACACAGTTATCACACACACACACATAGTTATCACACACACACACAGTCATCACACACACAGTCATCACACACACAGTCATCACACACACACACACACACGCACACACCGTCATCACACACACACACACCGTCATCACACACACAGTGATCACACACACACACACCATCATCACACACACAGTTATCACACACACACACACACAGTCATCACACACCCAGTTATCACACACACACACCCCCCGTCATCATACACACAGTTATCACACACACGTGTTGCTGCTGTTGATGCAGTTAGGATTAGATTCAACTTTATTGTTGTTGTGCAGAGTACAAGTACAAAGACAACAAAATGCAGTTTGCGTTTAACCTGCACCTAAGCATCTAAGTACAAAAAAGCAGAAAAGTGTAATGTGATATACAAAGTATAGACAGGTGGTGCATAACCAGGACAAGATATATAGTGCAGTGTAGACAGTAGTATGTAGTTGGTTTACAGAAGGTGCTTTACAGTAATATAATTAAATATAAATATAAATATGTGCAGTGTATTAGCAAGTACCTTATAAGAACAGAATGAATATGGCTATGTAAACAATGTATGAACAACATGTTCAGATATGTGCAGTGTAGTAGCAGTAACATGATAAGAGTAGTAAGAATAATATAGATTATAGCAGTGGTTCTCAACCTTTTTTCAGTGATGTACCCCCTGTGAAATATTTTTTCAGCCAAGTACCCCCTAACCAGCGCACAAGAATTACCGCTACGCTTCAACCACGACTCCATCGTTTGAGTTTTGACAGTGATTGACAGGTGATGGCGGGTAGCATGTGACAGGTTGGGTCGAACCATCATGGTATGGGGGCGACTCTGGGTTTTTAGGATAATGAAATTGAATAGCCTACTGAAATATAAAATTCATTTTATGAACTTATATTTTCCTGAAATATTTATTAAATAATTGTTTTTTTAAAAGTATTTTTGCATGGATTCTACTTTTTAAATATATGTATATTTTAATTTTTTCATGTATTAGTACTAGCATTGATTTTTAAAGAAATAAAATATAAAAAGCTTATTATAAAAAATCTTATATTTTGACATGTATCTCACCACAGCAAGCTCATAGCTCTACATGCATTTCATGTGTGTGTAGGGCAGACTGTCCTGAATCTGGCAATATCATTGCCATGGTGGAGGGATTCTCTGGGGCTAAGATCTGACCTGACTGAACCAGAGTTTGCGTGTTAGCCAATGTGTGCCTATGGTGTCTGCACCTATGATTCTCTACAACTTTTTACTGCATTGCCATGAACAAAGTAAAGGCAAAAAAGGTGTTTCTTTGTCGAACAAATTGGGATGCAATGTGAGCCTTGAATTGGATGCCATGCAGGAATTTGCTAGGATCTCAAAACCGGATTATGAACATTCTTTGCCATAGAGAAACACACAATAGCGTTGGATTATAAACATGCTTTGCCACAAAAACAGACAAAAACGTGAGGTAAGTCGAGCTATATGAAGTTATTATTTTGCTGTCACTTTGTCTGTTTTCATAAGCCAGAAAGATCGTTTTTTTTGTCATTTTCATACTTTAATGTACAGACAAGTGTGTGGTCTCGTTGGAAAGCCCCACTTCTGCTTAGTCACACAATAATGGTTTCATCTCGATGAACAGTTGCGGAGCAATGTAACAGAGAAGAAAGGGTTTGTTCTTTGATGGACTTTGCGTCAATCAGGTTCTAAGGGTTAAAATCTCACGTACCCCCTGGAGTGCCTTCACGTACCCCCAGGGGTACGCGTACCCCCATTTGAAAACCACTGGATTATAGGATACACTGGAATACAGCATACACTACATTTAGCATACACTATAACACAGCATTTGATGCAGTTAGCATACGTTAAATTTAGCATATACTATAACACAGCATTTGATGCAGTTAGCATACGCTGCATTTAGCATACGCTACATTTAGCATACGCTATAATATAGCATTTGATGCAGTTAGCATACGCTCCCTCAAAATCCTTCGTAGCTGCTTGTTGGACTACCACCGAGCCGTTAAAGCTGCTAAAACTCAGTACATTTCCACCCTGGTCTCCAGAAACAGTCACAGACCCCAGGTTCTTTTTAATACACTGAATTCTCTCTTAAATCCCCGTAATGAATCCCTTGTTGTGCCATCACCCGCCCTCTGTGAAAGTTTTCAAAAATTCTTCATTGACAAGGTTGCCGCTCTAAGGCCTTCAGATACCCCTGCCATCCCACTCCCTGCCCCTCCACCCCTCCCCCTGCCAGCTGTCCTCAAGCAGTTTGAGCCCATTTCCCTATCCTCCCTCTCTGACGCAGTCAGACATCTGCGGCCCTCCAACTGCCCCTCTGACTGCCTACCCTCCCGTCTACTCAAGGATGCTACTGTCCTCGACACGGTTGCCCCCTTCCCCCTGCTGCTGATAAACACCATCCTCACCTCTGGTTGCGTCCCGGCTGCGTTCAAGCATGCTGTGGTTCAACCATTACTAAAAAAGCCCAACCTTGACCCGCTATACTTTCAAACTTCAGGCCTATCTCCAAGCTACCGTACCTATCCAAAGTCCTTGAGCGAGCGGTTTATGTCCAGCTGCAATCCTTCCTGTCCAACAATAACATCTATGAGAAGTTCCAGTCTGGCTTTAGAACAGCCCACAGCACAGAAACTGCGCTCCTGAGAGTCCTCAATGACCTGCTCCTAGCCGCTGACTCAGGTAGCCCTGTGATCCTGGTGCTCTTAGATCTAACAGCAGCCTTCGACACGGTGGATCACAGGATCCTGCTGGCTCGGCTCGAGCATCATGTGGGCATCAAAGACTCAGCCCTGGAGTTCTTCCGGTCCTACCTGGCCGATAGTAGCTTCTCTGTCCAGCTAGGAGACTCTATCTCCTCTCCTGCCCCCCTCCCCTGCGGGGTCCCTCAAGGCTTTATTTTGGGTCCCATCCTCTTTTTACTGTACATTTTACCCCTAGGGGATATCCTGGCAAAACAAAACATCTCCTTCCACTGCTTTGCAGATGACGTCCAGCTGTATATCCCTCTTAAGGCTGATAGGCAGGCTGCACTCCATCTACTGCGTGTCTTGCTGACATCAAGGCATGGATAGGTGCAAACTTCCTCAACCTTAACAAGAGCAAGACTGAGTTAATTGTCTTTGGCAAAACCTCTCTGGCCTTCTCCACCAATGCCCTGGGCCCCATTGCCTCTAACATCAGGCCCTCTGTCAGAAATCTGGGCGTGATTTTTGACAGCAAATTCAAGTTTGAACAGCAGGTCAGTGCAGTAGTTAGGAAGAGCTTTTTCCACCTCAAAACCCTAGCTAAGACCAAAGCCTACCTGCCCCAGAGCGATCTTGAGAGAGTCATCCATGCCTTCATCACTTCACAACTGGACTACTGTAATGCTCTCTACACTGGCATTGATCAATCCCAGCTCCGCCGCCTGCAGTTGGTTCAGAACTCAGCTGCCCGACTCCTCACCTGCACTAAAAAACGTGAACATATCACCCCAGTTCTGGCTTCACTCCACTGGCTCCCCATCCACTAGCGCATCAATTTCAAACTCCTCTTGACTGTATACAAATCTTTCCATGATCTGGCCCCCACCTACCTGTCTGATCTTCTACACCACAATTCCCCTTCCAGAGCACTACGGTCAGCAGACCAACTGCGGCTGGAAGAACCCAGGGCGAGGCTGAAAACTAGGGGGGACAGAGCCTTTTCAGTGGCAGCCCCTAGACTCTGGAACTGCCTCCCCCTCCACATCCGTTCAGCTCGGTCTCTAAATGTGTTTAAGTCCCTTTTAAAGACCCACCTCTTTTCACTTGCCTTTGGCTAGTGTCTCCCTTTATGCCCCAGTGTTTAGTTTTAAATGTTCTTTTTCTGCTTTTCTTAATTTATTTTAACTGTAGCCCTTTTTGTTTTGTTTTTGTGCCTTCCTGTTTTTATTTATTGCACTTTATTGTGAAGCACTTTGGTGCGGCTAAGCCGTCTGTAAATGCGCTTTATAAATAAATTTGACATTGACATTTAGCATACACTATAATACAGCATTTGATGCAGTTAGCATACGCTGCATTTAGCATACACTATAATACAGCATTTGATGCAGTTAGCATACGCTACATTTAGCATACACTATAATACAGCATTTGATGCAGTTAGCATACGCTAGAATACAGCATTTTATGCAGTTAGCATACGCTACATTTAGCATACACTATAATACAGCAATTGATGTCACAATGGAAGAGAATGATGTCACAAAAGTCACCTTATCTGATTGGGCGGCTTCGTGTAGGATGCGGGCGTCCACGGCGGCGGCCAGAAGGTTATTGGCTGCAGTGATGGCGTGGATATCGCCCGTCAGGTGCAGGTTGAACTGGAGCAGAGGAGAGGACAGGGAGAAGCTTAGCATCATCACACACACACACACACACACACCCTGCGAAGCAATTCGTGTGCGCCTTCCCTCTTTATGTTACTTTGGTTCGTAACATAATTGGGCGCTCTTAGTCCGTGATTTTTGTAGCTCCCTCGTTGCTCCCTTCGTTACGTCTCAGGGGACTGTGGCTGTCAGGGTCATCGGCTGCTCTTTTGGTGAGTGCCCTGGGCTTGATTGTGTTTTTTTTTCTCGGTGTTTGGTAGTCGCTGTTTCTTCCTTTCCGGGTGGATAACTCAGGCGGGGGCTCTTTGTGGGTGAGAGTGGTCAGCTTTGCTTTGCTGCTGTCCTCACATCGTAGCCTCGAGCTGAGTAGGCTACTGAAGCCCCGCAGATAACCAGCTTTTGTTTTGGGGGTTTGAGATTAGACAGTGTAGGTCCACTATTCTTATAGCTTTTGTTTTGGGGGTTTGAGATTAGACCGTGTAGGTCCACTATTCTCACCCTTGGTACTCATCGTTTTGTGTGTGGCCGATTTGTCTGTTATGCTCTGGATCTTTTTGTATGCTCGCTGTTCGTAGCAGTAATCCAGCGACTTTTCTCCGTGAGGAAGAAGGTCTTTGTTTGTGGTCTTAGTTGCCGTGCGCGCTTTCCGTGCTCTTTGTGTGTGACCACTTCGTTCCGCTACTTTGTAGCTTAGTTTTTCGCGTAGCTTCGATTGTTTGTAAACTTGCTACTTTGTTGTTCTACAGTATTACCTGTGTGTGAGGGATTGTAGTTTTATTTCTGCCTCTCAATTGGTTTAGAATAATTGTTACATTTAATTGTTTACTCTAGATGGCTACCGACGAGGATTTCGTTAAATCACCATATTTTCGAATCTTTCATAAACTCAACAAAGCACAATTGTTAAATGTGGCCAAGTCATATAATATTGAATTGTCCGCCGCTGAACTGAGCACTAAAGATGCTGCAGTTACTCGTGCACAAGCTAAAAGAGTCACAGCACAGTCGGTCATGCCAGACGTGCCAGACGTGACTTTAAATGATACGTTCATCGCTAAGCCTGAAGCGTGTGATAGGCTTTTTAAAGTCAAGGCACAACGACACAAAACTGCATTTGCGTGGAATACGTCTGGAAACGCACGCTCACACTCATCCGGGCTCTCGGACATCAGAGGCTCTACCACAACCTCTAATGGCGGATCGCCACGGAACACTTTCCCACGAACGACATCATTTCCCAGCAAGAGTGTTACGTTGGGGACAGGCA
Organism: Alosa pseudoharengus; assembly: GCF_046254945.1. Classification (NCBI taxonomy): domain Eukaryota; kingdom Metazoa; phylum Chordata; class Actinopteri; order Clupeiformes; family Clupeidae; genus Alosa; species Alosa pseudoharengus. Next base: position 921,244 of record NW_027468859.1, read on the forward strand.
GAGACGCGCGTACGGCTACTACCACTTCCCCACTGGCGAGATCGGACTGCGTGCGGCTACTACCACTTCCCCACTGGCGAGATCGGACTGCAGAGAAATGCGGTGAAGAGGCATCTCAGATATACCCTCTCCAATGCCACGAACAAGAGCGCTGCTGCCTGTAGCAGTGTTCGACGACAAGGGCAGGATCCCCTGGAGGAGAATGGACTGATTTGCACCGGTGTCACGCAAAATGCGCACTGGCACAGGTTGCGCGCCAGGCACAGAAACCCAGGGGTGCAATGCTATTTAAGGCCAACCTAGGCGTTTAGGATCCGGAGTCGTCCCCATCACTTCAGTCCGTCCCGTTGTTAGAGGCCTTTGCCATATCGCTGCCGTCTGGCTGCCTGTCCTGAGAACCCGCTTGCTTTTTGATTTTCGTTTCAATACCCTAGACTCGTTTGTCGTTACTGTAATCTTTAATTTCTGGTAATAAATATCTTTTTGTACCTTGTAACCCGCTGTAACACGCATGCACACACACACACACACACGTACACATGCACGCACACGCACGCACAAACACTATAAACACACGCAGATTCAGACTCACACACACACACACACACACACACACACACAATCACACACACACACACACACACAATCACACACACACACAAACACACAGAGCTTTACCTCCTCCATAGGAATAACTTGGGCATAACCCCCACCTGCTGCCCCACCTGAGAGAGAGATGGAGAGAGAGAGAGAGAGATGGAGAGAGAGAGAGATAGATAGAGAGAGAGACAGAGATGGAGAGATAGATAGAGAGAGAGAGAGATGGAGAGAGAGAGAGATAGATAGAGAGAGAGACAGAGATGGAGAGATAGATAGAGAGAGAGAGAGATGGAGAGAGAGAGAGATGGAGAGAGAGAGAGATGGAGAGAGAGAGAGATAAAGATGAACAGAGAGAGATAGATAGAGAGACAGAGAGATGGAGAGATAGATAGGGAGAGAGTGAGTAGAAGAGATAGAGAAAGAGAGAGATGGAGAGAGAGATGGAGAGAGATGGAGAGACAGAGAGATAGATAGAGAGAGAGACAGAGATGGAGAGATAGAGAGAGAGAGAGATGGAGAGAAAGAGAGATGGAGAGAGAGAGAGATAGAGATGAACAGAGAGAGAGATAGATAGAGAGAGAGATGGAGAGATAGATAGGGAGAGAGTGAGTAGAAGAGATAGAGAAAGAGAGAGATGGAGAGAGATGGAGAGACAGAGATAGATAGAGAGAGAGAGAGGGGAAGAGAGGAAATATCATACACAGGGTATCTGCACATTTTCCAAGTGCAAATTTAAAGACTTTTAAGACCTTTTCAAGACATCTAAATGGAAAAATTAAGACTATAGCACGGCAAAAAGATGCATAGGCTACGACAACTTACTTTTTTTTTTTAATGCAACAGTTCTTTTTTTTTACTAATTTTAACCCCCATCCAATTTTGAATGTCTACAGAAGTTACGAAATACATTTTGGCTAAAGAAAAATAATTGTGTGAATTACCTTCACAGCTATAAATGCCCAAATTTTAGGGTCTGGGCTGCTTGCTTTTGAAGCTGGCTGTACATATCTGGTTGTGCTTACTGGCTGAGACTGACTGTTCTTCTCCTGTATCTGTAGTAGCCTATGTGTAGTAGCCTATGTAAGACATGTGCACTGGACTGGATTCTCTTCAATATTTTTTTTCAAAGTTAGACTAAGCTATTTAAATATTTTAATAGGCCTACTTTATATAATTTACTATGTGCATCTATTCCCATATGCATCATATGTCCCATATACAGCACAGCAAATTAAAGTTAATCCTTGTATCTAAACAAACCAAAGCTTGACTGAAACATAGTAAAACCATTGTTTTGTTTTAAATTAATTAATTAAGAGGTCCTCCCTCCTCGGATCCTGCTGAAAACTGCACGTATTATGAACGCACGTTTTTTTATGTAGCCAGTCGCCGACAATCAAAAAAAATATGCGGTTATATTTCACAACTTTTGCGAAGTAGACCTACTGGGAAAGGCTGGCAAGCAAGCTGCTGACAGATATTACAGGCATTATAACTTAGACAGATATTTTCTTCCCTAGGCTAGGCCAGCAACACACGCTGGAAAGATACAAACAGATCAACTTAACATGTACAGTATTTCCTTCTGATTGCGAAAACTCCGAAAAAGAGAACAAATGAGCGAGAACAATGAGAAAAAGAGAACAAATGAGCTTGAGGCTGCGCCGGACGCTTGAGACGCTTGAGGCTGCGCCGGACGCTTGAGACGCTTGAGGCTGCGCCGGACGCTTGAGACGCTTGAGGCTGCGCCGGACGCTTGAGACGCTTGAGTCTGCGCCGGACGCTTGAGACGCTTGAGGCTGCGCCGGACGCTTGAGACGCTTGAGGCTGCGCCGGACGCTTGAGACGCTTGAGGCTGCGCCGGACGCTTGAGACGCTTGAGGCTGCGCCGGACGCTTGAGACGCTTGAGGCTGCGCCGGACGCTTGAGGCTGCGCCGGACGCTTGAGGCTGCGCCGGACGCTTGAGACGCTTGAGGCTGCGCCGGACGCTTGAGACGCTTGAGGCTGCGCCGGACGCTTGAGGCTGCGCCGGACGCTGGACAGGGCTTTTAAAATCCATATGACCGGCCTAAATTCGAACGCAGGGCTCCAGAGTGCGACCAATTTGGTCGCATATGCGACCTAATTTTTCAAAAGTGCGACTAAAAAAAAATCGCACCGGTGCGACCAGCTATTCGAGAGAGGAAAAAGTGTCCGCATTGAAACTCTACCATTGGTTCAATAACAGACACATATTTGGCCAATATCGTGGTTTAAACAAATCACAGATGGTGAAGGGCGGGACCTCCCCTCTGATTGGCCGTGGCCCAGTGCCTGTGTGTAAATTTGAAAATGCGTACTGCAGAGAGAGAGAGAGAGAGATGTCAGAGACCCGTCAGATAAACAGAGTGGATGTAGTTGCATTACAGTGTGGTCACATAGGCTGAAATAAATGTCCCCTCTCCCCACTGCCTTTCAGCAGCAAACCGATCAGACGAGCCCGAGATGATGATCAAGTTTATCGTTGCCTACGATAGGCCTAGTGAAACTTCCCTTCACCAAGTTCAGTCCGAAATAATTATTCACCAGAAAAATAGTTTGAACGTAAACCCGACGTACAGGAATGCCACTTGCGCCAAATTTATAGGAGTCATTGCAGATGAAAAGACGTCTTAAAATTGCGAACAATGCATAGAACGACCGAACGACAGAGATACAGATATCGCCGAAAAGGAGTGCGTCATTGACCGCAGTTACATGCAGGGAGTAACCCGGTTTTCAACAGCAATATTCGTTTTGCGCGCGAGTTGTGTAAACTCATTCTGATGGCATCAATCAATTTAATCGGGTATTTGGCGCAAACCGAATATCGCTGCTACATTTAAAGCCCGAATATTCCCTGCATGTATACAGTGGTCATTGTGTACGGTGAATTGAATGGACACATTTAGATCGAGCATGGCAAGTCATTGCAATATGCAATATAATAATAGGCCTACTATTTCGTTACTGCATTAACCATAGTGATGTTCTTATTGAAAATTTAAAAATACTAAAATTAAAAAGTAAATTGCATTGTGGGGCTTTCAAATGATTATTGCAATCATCATTGCAAAATCACATAAAAATGTGATTAAAAATGTGAAAGAGATGTTCCAGGCTACTTGGAACATCTCTTTAAATTGTGCTCAAATACATTTCTATGGAAGATGCTAGCATGGCGAGCTGGTTTAGCCAAGGCCTAAAGATCATGAAGGATAGTATGTAAAACATTGAGCCATGAGATGTGCAGTTTGAAGCCCTTAAAAGACGTGCACTGTTAATTTACTCACTGTTATTTTTATTTAATACACCTTGAGTTTAAATTTCAGCTCAGTGAAGCACTTAAAGCACCAATACTTTATTAAGTTACTTTTCTTGTAGAATTGTAAATCATAAGTCATAGGACAACCTATATAGGACAGTAATTAAGGGAAAAAAGTGAACCTGCTGCGGTGTTAAATGCGATGTGGTTGAAAATTTGGGTGCACCTAACTTTTGTGCTGGTGCACCTAAGAAAAAAAGTTAGGCGCACCAGTGCAACCAGTGCAAAAAGTTAGTCTGGAGCCCTGGAACGTATGGCCACCCTATCGCTAACTGGCTTATCAACTTTCTCCCGCTCATTCTACCGCTCACGTAGGCTACCTGCGTATGTCTCAGGCCTCGGCTACACCATGAAAACGTCAGGCATATTTGTACATATTATTACCGTTTTCACACCTTTAACCAAACCTGTGAAAATCATCTTCACTCTGCAACCACTACACTTCCTCCCGTAGCCTTATATAGTCACGTATACAATTGCGTTCGGATGGATGGAGACATTTCACTCGCTCTCTTGCGCTCGCTCACTCGCTGGCGGTCCCATACGCAAATTTAATACCTCCCTTTCGAAAATTCAAGACATCCCCGACAATTTAAGACTTTTTTAGGCCTTAAAAACCGAAAGTTGTATTTAAGACTTTTTAAGGATCCGCAGGAACCCTGCATACAGCAACTAACTACCTTCAGGAGGATTAAGGAACACCCCCCCCACACACACAAACACACAGGGCAGTCCTACACACACACACACACACACACACACACACACACACACACACACAGGGTAGTCCTACACACCCACACACACACACACACACACACAGGGCAGTCCTACACACACACACAGGGCAGTCCTACACACACACACACACACACACACACACACACACCTACCCTTGACTCCAAATGTGGGTCCCTGGGAAGGCTGTCTCAGACAGGCGAAGGAGTTGAGCTGCAGGTGAGCAGAGAGGGCTTGGACCAGACCCAGGGTCACAGTACTCTTGCCCTCACCCAGTGGAGTAGGAGTAATGCTGGAAACACACACACACACACACACACACACACACACACACACACACACACACACACACAGGGTGAGCAGAGAGGGCTTGGACCAGACCCAGGGTCACAGTACTCTTTCCCTCACCCAGTGGAGTAGGAGTAATGCTGGAAACACACACACACAAACACACACACACACAGGGTGAGCAGAGAGGGCTTGGACCAGACCCAGGGTCACCGTACTCTTGCCCTCACCCAGTGGAATAAGACTCACACACACCAGTTCTGCAGTGTGTGTGTGTGTGTGTGTGTGTGTGTGTGTGTGTGTGTGGTGGGGGTGTCAGTACATTCCCTGAACACATGAAATCTCCAGGCCTCAGCCCCCCCCCCCCACACACACACAGTGCAGAACCTCAATAAGTTCTTGAGGAACAGCCCTTCACCCCAATACTGTACAGTACACACACACACACACACACACACACACACACACACAGCCCTTCACCCCAATACTGTACTGTACAGTACACACTAGGGCTGGGCGATAAAACGATAACGATATGTATCGCAATAGACATGTAATCGATATAAATAAAAAATAAGTTCGATAGAACATTCGATAATTAAAAGCAACACACACCTCCGGCCTTACGTTGTCCATAAATAAATAGGCTAAATATATCTTGCATTGTAGCTATAAGTGCAACTCGACCAGAGTAGCCTAGGCGATAGAAGTAGGCCTACCTCAACACAGACTCTCAATGAGTCCTTGCCCCTTGCGCACTCTCTCTCTCTCCCTCTCAACAGGCGCATCCCTCCTCAGCATGCACATGTAATCCAAACATTCACAATCGTGCAAGACGACTGCTAAATTGCTATTAAATCCGGTTAGCATCATTGGTACGCTGCACGAATTTGTTATATAGGTTATATAGAACCTCACTAACCACCACCAATGTGTAGCACCTACCCACATTATGCGCCAGAACAGTCATCACACACAATCTTGAGGTGGAGAGTCAGGGAATGAATGAGCCAATCACAGTGGGGGGGGGGGTGAATAGGGGGCCAGATTGAATGATCCAGGTTGGGAATTTCGCCAGGACACCGGGGAACCCCCTACTCTGCGGTAAGTGCCATGAGATCTTTAATGACCACAGTGAGTCAGGACCTCGGTTTAACATCTCATCCAAAGGACGGCATCTCCTACAGTACAGTGCCCCGGTCACTGCACTGGGGCATTGGGATCGATCTTTTTGGCCAGAGGGAAGAGTGCCACCTACTGGCCACCCACCAACACCACTTCCAGCAATAAACCTGGTTTTCCAAGGAGGTTTCCCACTAGCCACTGGAGAACTAGCCCTGGAGAACTAGCCCTGGAGAACTAGCCTGGAGAACTAGCCCTGGAGAACTAGCCTGAAGAACTAGCCTGGAGAACTAGCCTGGAGAACTAGCCTGGAGAACTAGGCCTGGAGAACTAGCCTGGAGAACTAGCATGGAGAACTAGCCCTGGAGAACTAGCCTGAAGAACTAGGAAGGAGAACTTGCCTGGAGAACTAGGAGAACTTGCCTGGAGAACTAGCCCTGGAGAACTAGCCTGAAGAACTAGCCTGGAGAACTAGCCTGGAGAACTAGCCACTGGCATATGGCTGCTCCTGGAAGCATTGGAGCAGAGAGAGGCGCACCTTGGCCTTTGAGTCTGTACACACACACACACACACACACACACACACACACACACACACACACATACCCGGCGACGATGACGTATTTGCCGTTGGGCTGCTCCTGCAGACGCTGCAGCAGTGACAGGCGCACCTTGGCCTTGGAGCGTCCGTACAGCTCCAGCTCTTCGGGCAGCAGGCCGATCTCCTGAGCCAACTGACCAATGGGCTTAGGAGTCTGGGCCCGCGAGATGGACAGATCACTAGAGAGAGAGAGAGAGAGAGAGAGAAGGAGAGGGAGAGGAGGGGTAGAGAGAGAGAGAGGGAGAAGGAGAGGGAGGGTGGAGAGAGAGAGAGAGAGAAAGAGGGAATGATGATGACAGAGACTGGAGGTGTGTGTGTGTGTGTGTGTGTGTGTGTGTGTAACAGGGCCCAGGTGAGAACAGCGCTCAGTGTGATTGGAGTGTAAATGTGGGTAAATGGGGCGTGTGTGAGAACTGTATGTTGCATACCTGGGTACAGGTAAGAGTGGAGGTGTGTGTGTGTGTGTGTTGTGTACCTGGGTACAAATAAGAGTGGTTCTGTGTGACTGGAGGTGTGTGTGTGTGTGTGTGTGTGTGTGCGTTGTGTACCTGGGTACAGGTAAGAGTGGAGGGGTGTGTGTGTGTGTGTGTGTGTGTGTTGTGTACCTGGGTACAGGTAAGAGTGGAGGTGTGTGTGTGTGTGTGTGTGTGTGGTGTACCTGGGTACAAATAAGAGTGGTTCTCAGTGTGACTAGAGGTAGGTGTGTGTGTGTGTGTGTGTGTGTGTGTGTGTGTGTGTGTGTGTGTGTGCGTTGTGTACCTGGGTACAGGTAAGAGTGGAGGGGTGTGTGTGTGTGTGTGTGTGTGTGTGTGTTGTGTACCTGGGTACAGGTAAGAGTGGAGGTGTGTGTGTGGTGTACCTGGGTACAAATAAGAGTGGTTCTCAGTGTGACTGGAGGTGTGTGTGTGTGTGTGTTGTGTACCTGGGCACAGGTAAGAGTGGTTCTCAGTGTGACTGGAGGTGTAGGTGTGTGTGTGTGTGTGTGTGTGTGTGTGTGTGTTGTGTACCTGGGTACAGGTAAGAGTGGAGGGGTGTGTGTGTGTGTGTGTGTGTGTGTGTGTGTGTGTTGTGTACCTGGGTACAGGAAAGAGTGGAGGTGTGTGTGTGTGTGTGGTGTACCTGGGTACAAATAAGAGTGGTTCTCAGTGTGACTGGAGGTGTGTGTGTGTGCGCGTGTGTGTGTGTGGTGTACCTGGGCACAGGTGAAAGTGGCTGCAGCTTCAGGGGGCGGAGCCTCCAGGGCTGATACCTCTGACACTCCGCCCACATCCCACAGCTCTGGACCACATTCTGATTGGACACAAACCAGGAAGTGAACAAATCACCCAGCCCCGCCTCCATCCTTCACCTGTACAACACCAGGGTCCTGATGGGAACGCACTTTGGCCATGTTGGCGTATAGGTGGCATATAATGAACAGTAGAGGGCATATAGTGAACAGTAGAGGGCATATAGTGAACAGTAGAGGGCATATAGTGAACAGTAGAGGGCATGTTGGCGTATAGGTGGCATATAGTGGCGTATAGGGGGCATATAGTGAACAGTAGAGGGCATATAGTGAACAGTAGAGGGCATGTTGGCGTATAGGTGGCATATAGTGAACAGTAGAGGGCATGTTGGCGTATAGGTGGCATATAGTGGCGTATAGGGGGCATATAGTGAACAGTAGAGGGCATATAGTGAACAGTAGAGGGCATGTTGGCGTATAGGTGGCATATAGTGAACAGTAGAGGGCATGTTGGCGTATAGGTGGCATATAGTGGCGTATAGGGGGCATATAGTGAACAGTAGAGGGCATATAGTGAACAGTAGAGGGCATGTTGGCGTATAGGTGGCATATAGTGAACAGTAGAGGGCATGTTGGCGTATAGGTGGCATATAGTGGCGTATAGGGGGCATATAGGGGGCATATACAGTAGTGAACAGTAGAGGGCATATAGTGAACAGTAGAGGGCATGTTGGCGTATAGGTGGCATATAGTGAACAGTAGAGGGCATGTTGGCGTATAGGTGGCATATAGTGGCGTATAGGGGGCATATAGTGAACAGTAGAGGGCATATAGTGAACAGTAGAGGGCATGTTGGCGTATAGGGGGCATATAGTGACCAGTAGGGGGCATCTCACCTGCATCCTGAAGGCAGCACTCAGTTGAGCCACTTCAGTCCAGGAGCTCACGGCCAAAGACTCCGCCCCCGCACAGGCCTCTGCAGGTGAGGGAACAGCGCTTAGCAACAGGCTACAAACATCACATTAACACCGCAGCAGCACTGTGTGTGTGTGTGTGTGTGCGCGTGTGTATGTGTGTGCGTGCGTGTGCGTGTGTGTGCGTGAGTGTGTGTGCGCGTGTGTGTCTGTGTGTGTGCGTGCGTGCGTGTCAAAGTCAAAGTCTGCTTTATTGTCAATTTCTTCACATGCCCGGACATACAAAGAGATCGAAATTACGTTTCCCACTATCCCACGGTGGAGACAAGACATAGTTTACTAATTAGGTCCACAGACAAACATAACATTCAAGTAAACAATATAAAAAGTAAATAAGAAGGCACATACAATGAAGAAATAAGAGCAGCAAAATTGGGTTGAAATTGTGCAATTGTGCATAGAGTAGACAGTCAATATAATAGTGCAAAGTCCGGCCAATAAATGGCTGAGGTAGTTCTGTTTGACCTAAGTAAGCAAGTGGCATAGTGGTGCAAGTTATGTAAGAGCAGCAGAAGTGTTGTGTTTTCAGGACAACAACAACAAGTTGCAAAGTGTACAAGTGGAGTAGTGCAAGTGGAGTAGTGCAAGGCAGCCATTGTGGGTCCAAACTCCAGGATGTTATGTAGCTGAGGGTGGAGGGGGGAGAGAGTTCAGCATCCTAACAGCCTGGAGTATGAAGCTGTTGGTGAGTCTGGTGGTGCGGGAGCGCAGGCTTCTGTACCTTTTCCTAGAGGGCAGTAGATCAAACAAATTGTGAGCGGGGTGACTTGAATCACTCACAATTGTGGTCGCCTTGCGGGTGAGGTGGGAGGTGTAAATGTCTTTCAGGGAGGGGAGTGAAGCACCAATAATCCTTCCAGCTGTGTTCACTATGCGCTGCAGGGCTTTCCTGTTGTATTCAGTGCAGCTTCCGCCCCACACAGCGATACAGCTGGAGAGGATGCTCTCACAGCACCGTCGATGGTCAGTGGCAGGTGTTGGGTGTGACCTCTCCGGAAGTCAACAACAATTTTCTTGGTCTTGCTGACGTTCAGCAGGAGGTTGTTGTCCCTGCACCACGTGGTCAGAAGGTCGACCTCCAACCTGTATTGAGTCTCGTCGCCCTTGGTGATGAGACCCACCAGAGTTGTGTCATCAGCACATTTCACTATGTGATTGTTGCTGTAGGTTGCAGTTAGGGTTGCAAAGGGGTGGAAAATATCCGGTAAATTTCCGGAAACTTACCATGGGAAGTTAAGCTGGGGAATTTTGAAAATATTCCAAATTAGAAACTTTCATGGAATTAAAGGAAATTATGGGAATTAATGTAATTTACGGGAATTAACATGGAATTTTGGGTAATTCATACAAACTGTTTCATATACAAATATTAACATTTTGTTTCGTAATATATGATTTGTAGCTAACATGCTAGCAGAAATCCCATTCTCTGCCTAATGTTTACTAGTGTGCTAAACTAGCAACACTGAACTGCCCAAGATAAACTACACCACTCAACAACAAAATCCGATTGGTTGGAAAAAAAATTCTCCATGCATATGAACTCACTAGTGATGGGCAAATGAAGCTTTGGTGAACCACTGAACCACAGCAGTGTGAACCTAGCGACACTAGCTGAAAAGCAAAAAGATGGCCGCCACACATACATTTTTCAACATAAGAGTCCTTAGCAAACCAATATTTTTGGTTACATATACTGGTTTGGGTAAGGACTTTTATGTTGAAAAATCTACATGTGGCAGCCATATTGGACTTTTTCATTAGTGTTGCTAGCTTCACACTGCTGTGGTTTAGTGGTTCACCAAAGCTACATTTGCCCATCACTAGAACGCACCATAGATTTCCTTTATGTCTAGCAGCCTATTCCGATTGCTGTGTGCATGTGATTGACATATGTGCAGGGTAGAAATTTGACTGCAATCAAATCGGGTTGTTTTAACTAATTTTATGCTGCAAGATGGGGTTTTGTCCACTACATTTAAGTTCCCTGTTATAGACTAACGTGCCATATTAAAAATTCCCAGTTTATTCCAATTAATTCCCGTTTATTCCTGTTAATTCCCATATATTCACGTTAATTCCCATGGAAAGTTTCCAACTTTGAAAATTCCCGGAATTTTGCAACCCTAGTTGCAGTGCAGTCATGCGTCAGCAGGGTGAAGAGCAGCGGACTGAGCACGCAGCCTTGGGGGGCCCCTGTGCTCAGTGTGATGCTGCTTGAGGTATTGTTGCCAACACGTACTACTTGGGGCCTCTGACAGAGGAAGTCCAGTAGCCAGTTGCAGAGGTAGGTACTGAGTCCCAGTTTGTCAAGTTTGCAGATGAGTTGTTGTGGTATTATGGTGTTGAATGCATGATGATGGGTGTCAGTGCCACGGGGCGGTAGTCATTGAAGCAGGATGGAGCAGTTTTCACAGGTATGATGGTGGCAGCTTTGAAACATGATGGGACGATGGCTTGCTTCAGGGAAGTGTTAAAGATGTCTGTGAAGACATCCTTAAGCTCCTCTGCGCAGTCCTTCAGCGCACGACCTGGGATGTTGTCTGGGATGTTGTGTGTGCGTGAGTGTGTGCGTGCGTGCGTGCGTCACCTGTTAAGCTGGGGCTGCAGGAGATGAGGGCGGCTCCAGGTTTCAGCCATCCAGGCAGCAAGGGGGAGGGAGCCCCCCCCAACACCACCACCGCATCGGCCCCCTCCACCTGCAGCACAACACAACCACAACATCAGGACAACACAACCACAACATCAGCACAACACAAGCACAACATCAGCACAACACAAGCACAACATCAGCACAACACAACCAAAACATCAGCACAACACAACCACAACATCAGGACAACACAACCACAACATCAGCACAACACAACCACAACATCAGGACAACACAACCACAACATCAGGACAACACAACCACAACATCAGCACAACACAACCACAACATCAGGACAACACAACCACAACATCAGCACAACACAACCACAACATCAGCACAACACAACCACAACATCAGGACAACACAACCACAACATCAGCACAACACAACCACAACATCAGGACAACACAACCACAACATCAGAACAACATCAGGACAACACAAGCACAACATCAGAACAACACAACCACAACCTATCATATCAACAAATCAATATGAAAAATTCAGAGTTTTCCTTAAGTGTTTCTGCAGAGCTGTGAGCTGATGTTGTTGTGGGTGTGTGTGTGTGTGGTGTGTGTGTGTGAGCTGGTGTTGGTGTGTGTGTGTGTGAGCTGGTGTTGGTGTGTGTGTGTGAGCTGGTGTTGGTGTGTGTGT